>NW_019211457.1:23932315-23965431 GCF_002443255.2 Varroa destructor | reverse complement strand
TACATGTCATCAGAGATAGAAAATGAAGCTAACTGATTACGTTTAGGTAAGCAACAAACATCTTCCTTATTACCCTCTAGTTTTTCCACCTACCCTACATATCTGCTACCTTGAGGTAAGTTAGAGACGGTACGAAATGGTATGTTGTTAGAAACGTATTAGCTGATTATCATGTCTTTCATTTTTATTCATTTTTAAAGCTTACGTTTTCTGTTTCTCCTGAGTTGAGTGGGTCGGATACACAACAAAGAAACAGTGTCTAATGGAAAAATGTCCAGGCCATCAAACTTACAACGATGGGTCAGATGTAATAAGGTTCTTCCACATTCCGCCTCTGTATCCAATTTAGAAATTTAGAAGTTGCATGTTGCTTCGACTAAATGACACATATCTGGTTGAGTTAGTCAAGTGGTATTCCAGATTCTATTTATTTCGACATGGCTAAAGTTATATTTACGAATAATGTAAATGCGGTATTATTCTCTTATAAAAAGAAGGATGATCCAAAACAAGGTGTCTTCGTTTGCGTTGATCTACTTAGTGATGTATATATATAGTTAGTAATTCTCATAGAGCGATTTTTAGTTCTATAGATTTGTGTTGCTGGACGTTTCTATTTCGAAAAGATGTTTGATTTTTGGGCGTACAGATTCGTTTAAAATTAAGAGCATTATAGAAATACGAGTACGCACAAACATTACTATTAATTATGATATTATTCAATTACTGGCATATAGGTAATTTGTGTTTCCTGTTCAGCTTTTTTAAAACACAAAGTTTAGAAACGGGAGAAACTAGATGGGCTATGGGTAGGTGGAGCTCTCAGAATTACCAATATAACACGCATTCATAGCGCAAAACCAGCTTCAGACTACGCTTCAAAGCAACATATAAATAGCATAAAATTATGCCAGCGACGTTACCTTATTCTATGCAGGCCATGAGCTGCGGTTTTTACTTTTACTATATAAAACGATTTGTTATTAAAATAATGGTTTGGTGTGGAATCGACTATACTTACCTATATAGATGGCAAAAAAGATCATACCGTAGATAAATCATTTATTTCCTTTAATAGCAGTGCTATTTGATGAGAAATGATGGTCTGGCATTACATACAGTTCCTAGACATTACATGTATATAGTATATATACTGTATATATGTATATTGTATGTATAACACAACCTTTCAAATGCTTTTCTAAAATTATCAGAAGACTTTCGCTGTGTTTCTAGTAGCAGCGACAGATCTCTAAAAATAAAAAGAAAAACTTAACCTCACCATTGCAGCCTGGAACAAATTTCAGAGCTAACATTATCTAAGTACTAATCTCAGATGGAACCCTCTCGCCGTACCTTTTTCGAAAGTTATCAGAACATATTCCATGACACAACAATAATAAACTCTGTTAATTGATACATTCATTCTCAACATTAACCATAATTACCGCTAGCGAAAAAAAAACGTTACACATTATATATATATATAGCCGTGTCTGAGAATATATGGAAACCGAAGTAACGAATTTGCGCCACGCCGTTTAGTGGAGATTCTTGTTTATGTTGTCCTAGGTAGAGGGCGTTGTCGGCATAAGACTGTCGCTTGTATGAGAAGAGCTGCGTTCCCGCTAGCGATTATAAATCGGACACCGCGTCGGGCTCTCCCCGTGGGGCTATAAAAGTTGCACTCTGTTGTAAGTGTAAGGCAGTCGTCATTGCTGTCAGTTCACACAAATTTTAGGTACTTGAGTTCGTTATCGACCATGACTAATTTCAAATACCCAATCGCACGCCGGGCCGACGTGAAGGACTGCCTCCATGGAAAAATGGTACGTTTTACACAATTCTTAATACGCATAGCTAGAGTTTTACGTACTATAATAATAACTGAGAAATATTGCAATCTGTGCAGTTAGTTATTGAATCACACTCTTAGAAGTAAATCGCTTGATGTTGTCCGCAAAGCAGGATCAAAGCTTTTCAAAAATTTTCAGGATATCATGAGCTAACCAACATTGAACACGTTCGAATCAGCTGTTTAACATACGACACAAAAAAAATTAGTTGCTTCGAGCGGTTTAAATTCTTTAGCTACGAAATTTCCCTCATTTATAGCTAATATTTGTTTGATAAAGCAAATATTGATAAAATGGGTGAAATGAATCCGAAGTTTGAATATGGTGCTGAAAAATAAGAATTATATGTGTCGTTACGGATTGGATCTTAGGAAATGAATTGCTTTTTTTTTTATCGCGAATTGCTTGTTCGATTCAAGTGTTAGAATAGAATTAACATGATCCTAGCTGCATTCATAGTTAGGAAACAACTATATGACAAATATTATGGTAATTCTAATTCATTTATCAATCTTATTAAGCTTATTCATGTTTGGAACCCTCATTGAGAAATATAGCATGAGTCATTGCAATTGAAAGAGAAGATGGCTATTTATGTGTTTCATCTGGAGCAGCCGAATGCCTGTTTTGCAGAAAGTAACACTAAATATTCACATTTGAAGGATAACTTTAGTCTTGTGGTCTAATGGAATTTTACGATAGGATCGCTTTCCATGTTTCAATGGTATTGGCGAGATACGCGGTCAATAAGCAAACACGTTAACATTGCAGTGCTACAAAATTTTTTTTCATGAAGAAAGCGGTTTTTTCTAATAATTTCATGATGACTACCCAGCATATCTCAACTTAAAGTATAGGTGAAAAAAACAGCAGAGCACTTACCAAAGTCGGTCAATTAGCCTAATTTTCACTCCGATGATATATATATATACATACTCTGTATATGAGCGGCAAAGTAGCTCAGTGACAGCAGCGTAACGTATCGCGCACTACCCGATGCTCAAATTGTGTTTTCTATTTACAGATTGAAGATCCATACCGATGGATGGAAGACCCTGACGCCGCCGAGACTAAGGCTTTTATTGAAGCCCAGAATGAGATCACGAAGGAATACCTACAGGATTGTCCCTACCGGGACCAGATACGGCAAAAGCTTACTGAGCTCTGGAATTACCCTAAGTGCACTACTCCGTACAGGAGAGGCAACTATTATTACTACTATCATAATGATGGACTACAAAATCAGTATGTATTATACCGTAAAAAGCAACTCAATGCTCAGCCGGAAGTATTTGTCGATCCCAACCTGTTGTCTGAAGACGGCACAATCTCGTTAGGAGAAACTGCTTTCTCGGAGGAGGGTACGTACTTCTGCTACGGCCAATCAGAACAAGGATCTGACTGGGCGACACTCTACATCAAAGACGTGAAAACTAAAAAAGATCTCCCGGAGAAACTAGAGAGGTTTCGCTACTCTTGTGTGGCCTGGACCAAGGACGACAAAGGATTCTTCTACGGACAATTTCCCGATTTCACAGGTGGATTTTATTAAAATAATGTAAAAATATAATAAAAATAATTAAAATAAAATAAAAATAATGTAGCAAATATGTATCGGAACTACCAATTCTATTGCCTGTATCGAAATTACCAATTCTATTGCCATTGTTTTAACTTCCCGTTTTAAGTTCCCGAAATATTTGCTATCCTAAATAAACAATGGGTAAAAAAGCGTTTATAGACGTCGCACTTTCAGATTGTTCTTGAAAAGAGTAAAACAGGCAAGAGTAATCCATAATTTCATGTCGAAACGAATTTTCCATAATTTCATGTAGAAACGAATTTTTTACATGTATTCAGGAAAGATGTCTGGGACGGAAGCCAAGGTTGCTGAAAACCAGAAGTTGTTCTATCATCGTTTATACACGTCACAAGAAGAGGACTTACTTTGCGTTGAGTTTCCTGAACAACCACAGTGGTTGATGTCGCCCTCGGTGTCAGAGTGTGGCAAATACCTCATTCTTACCGTCAGCGAATCATGCAAGGATAACCAGATATATGTTGCCGATATTTCCGCGGGTGTCAACGGGGTCGTGGATCTCACATGTGTTTATGGGACGTTCGACTGCACCTTCGAGTATATCACTAACGATAACAGTATTTTCTATTTTCGCACGAATAAGAATCGACCAAATTACGGTGTTATTAAGTTGGACATCAAGAAGCCAGATGAATGGTTAGATGTGGTTCCAAACCACGAAAAGGATGTAATCGACTGGGTGGACTGTGCAGATGGAAATAAACTTATTGTCGCCTATATGAAAGATGTGGTTAGTGTGATCAATGTCCATGAGCTTCAAAGTGGGAAGTTCCTGCAAACACTTCCTTTCGATGTTGGTACTATTGAAGGAATGTCAGGCAAACGAAAATACTCCGAGACCTTCTTTAAATTCGAATCGTTCAACACGCCCGGCATCATCTATCGATGCGAAATTGACAAGGCGCCAAAAGCCTGTCTGGAAGAGCAAAATCGACTCAAGCTCACTGGCCTGTTGACAACTGACGACCCTGTTGTCAAGCAAGTTTTCTATGAAAGTAAGGATGGCACGAAAGTGCCTATGTTTATTTTGCGTGACAAGGACGCTCGCCTCGATGGAAACTCCCCATGCCTTTTGTACGTGTACGGCGGGTTCAATTCTGCTATACAGCCATATTTCTCGGTGTTCCGGATGATGCTGGTGAAAGTACTGGGCTTTACGGTAGCCGTTGCTAATGTCAGGGGAGGCGGTGAATACGGCGAAAAGTGGCATAATGCAGGCAGGTTGAAGAACAAGCAAAACACGTTCGATGATGTACATGCCGCGGCAAAATACCTTGCGGATAATGGCTACACGAAAAGTAGTCGACTAGTACTGATGGGTGCTTCCAACGGCGGAATGGTTACGGCAGTTTGTATCAATCAACGACCAGAGCTTTTCGGTGCCGCTGTCGCAATGGTGCCGGTTACGGATATGTTTCGCTTCCACAAGTTTACTGTCGGCGCTCATTGGGCCTCGGATTACGGGAATCCCGACGTGGCTAGCGATTTTGATGTTCAATTTGCTTACTCGCCTCTTCACAATATACCGACAAACGTTGAGAACTATCCGGCCCTTTTAGTGACGACAGCGGACCATGACGATCGAGTAGTGCCGTCGCATTCATTGAAGTACATAGCTGAAATTCAACATCGGCTAGGGGCTAAAAACAAGAATCCCCTCTTGGCCTTCATCGGCACTAAGGCTGGTCACGGCGGGGGCAAACCGACGACAAAAATTATCGAAGAGCTGGTTAATATCACATGCTTCTTATACAAACAGTTAGACCTGAAGTATAGCAAATAAAACTCTGATCTGCTGTATTCAGTTGAAAAATGCATTAGGGAGATGCTGTCTAAAAGAAACGGCAGTTTCAAAAAAATGACAACCAGTTATGGATCAATGCTTCCTATCGGTTTCAATGTGATTAATATGGAGGAACTCAGTATTTAACATGACAAATAATCTATAACAATTATGAAATTGTTGATTCAAAAATTACAATGCGTACTATTTTTTGAGTGATTTTTTAGTGCTGCCATTGTTTAGTGAAACAGATGCGTAAAATCGAAAGATACCGTATTTAGTGCTGCCATTGCTTAGTGAAACCGATGCATAAAAAGTGCTGCCATATTGCTTAGTGAAACCGATGCGTAAAATCAAAAATAGGTTAGTTGAAGACCCTGTGGAGCTGTTGAAGACCCTATGGAGCTATTCAAAGCCGTTGAAGACCCTGTGGAGGTGTTGAAGACCATATGGAGCTATTCAAAGCCGTTGTTCGTCAATCTTTAACTGTATGTTACATGTTGTATGTACGCATGCACATCGGTATATATTTAAAATTCTTTGAAGTCTTTGACTAGCCCCACATGTACAATACAATTTTGTAAAAGTCGTATTTACTATATATTCGGGTTTTTATTTTCGTAATAGTAGTAACAGTCATAATTACAGTTAGTAAAATTATAAAAAAACATCTTGTAGACAACCCAGATTATTACATCGGGGCACTCATATATTTTACACAGTGATACACATACGTGATTACGTGATTCGTCTGTTCTTTATAGTCTAAACAGCTAACCAGTTCTTGAGTATAACAGCAAGCACAACGATAGACAGCGTACTTAACGCAAGTGGAAGTGCGATGTTGATGTCCCTTGGAATTTTCTCCTCCTCATCATCATTAACCCTGCGTTTTCGTTTTTTCTTCCGGTCCCCAAGAACTCGTTCTAACTTGCACGCATTTCGTTCAGCTTCCTGTTTGGCAATACGCTCCTCGTCGACAAGACGCTTCTCACTTACGATGCGCTTGCACTCCCCGTCGCATTTGAGCTTAGTCGTTTTACCTTCGCCGCCCGCACAATCCACCTCTTGTTTGATTCGTTTACAGGTGCAGTAAACTGTCACTTTTTTCTTGCAGTTCTGCGCCTCAGGACATCGGTCCGGATGACACTTTAGAAAGCAGCGATGTCCACAGTCGAGATTGCGGCCGCAACGCTGCCCACACGACTTCGACGCCTCTCGCACATCATCTGGCAGGGCACACCATTCTTTACAGGGCTTTACCGTTGTCGAATTTCCACAGTAACATCGAAACTGTACATACTGATTGCATGGGGCACAGTCACCTGAGTGACAGTGCTTGCCACACAAATGTATACAATCTTTTGGACGTCCTTTTGTTGGGCATCTCTGGCCGCAGTCTAGAGCGCAATTAAAGCCAGCAAGATGCGGCTCTCGGGGGTCGATGACTTCGTGACACTGAAGGGTACACGTGTGGTTTCCGCACGGCAGAAGTCGACCGCACAATCTCCCACATGATTGAAGTTTTGCCGCATGACAGGGTAACTCCGCAACTCCATGCCCTCCAAGACAGTCAACTGCAACGAGAACGTTACATGGAGCGCATGGCTTATTAACAAGGTCCCAGTAAGGTAGTGGCTGAGGCTCCCATGGACCTCTAGGCTTCTCCTTAGATACGACTTTCGTCAATACTGCGCTATGACACTTCTCTGGGCAGTTATGGCCGCACGCAAGCGTTTTATCGCAGACGATAGCACAGGAAGGACAACGTCCGCTATGGCAATAATGCTTCGAGCGTTTTGGATGGTGACAGTCTGGAGGATGCTCACAAAGCTCGCGGCATACTACTCGGGCATCCTTCATATTTGTTCCACACGGAAACGTCCCAGTAGTTTTGCCACACGGACAGGTCTTGTGTTTCTGTTCACGGCACGGATAACATGGGCCTCGATGACAAACAGACTGACATTTGTGATTTCCACACTGAAGCTTACGGTTGCAGAGAACTGTACATGGTGGACACTCTTCACTAGGCGGACAGCATTTCCGATTGCAGATATGGCCGCATGGTTTTTGACGACCGCACTTTGAGTCGCATGTAAAATCTTTCCCACACTGCAGCTGACGATTTTTGGCGCCACAACGGCACGACTTCGTTACAAGTTCAGAACATGTGGGGCAATCATTTTCGTGACATCGTTCCCAGCAACGGTGCATACCACAGCTAAGCATCTTTTCGCATGTGTTGAGACAGGTAGGAACCTTCAGTTGTGTACAGCTAAGGTCGATGTGTTTCGTCCGCCCACAAGGACATGAACGAGGTCTCGATTGAGGGCAGACACCGCAGTCGCCCTCTTTGTGACACATCTCTTGACATTCATGGTTACCACAGTTGAGCTGGCGCCGGCAGATTTTCTGACATTTCCATACCCCTTCTTGGCAGCGAACTTTCATCGTTTTACTTCCACAATTACATTTCCGGATGCTCTCGACGCTACACGGTGGACACGGGCCGGCATGACACTTTTGAGGGCATTGATGTAATCCACACGCTAAAAGTTGGCCACAGGACGCAAGGCACGACCATTGCTTTTGCGAACACCGTCGTATAGTTGATGTTTTCTTACAAAAACAGGATGCCTGTATTGTTTTAGGGCAAGCAGGACATGCACCCGGGTGACAAAGAAGGGTGCAGTGATGACCGCATTTTGGTCGCAGATCGCGCCCACATATAGAGCCACATGAGTGGGGACAAATCCTGTAAATGAGAGCCGCTTATGAGATCAAACATTCCCAATTTGTGTAGAGTAGTACAAAGTAGGGAACTGCACGTCCTTCACAGAATAATTAGTTTTGTCCATTTATGGCAGCCAAATCAACTTATCCTGGACATATACAGGATATGTCCTTAAATATGTATATATATATATATATATATATATATTCCAAACCCACAATGAGCTAAGAATCATAGATTCTTAATACCGTTTTTCTGATAAAGGTGGTAAATAAAAAGAGATATATTACTAAGATACTAGATATATTAGTTTAATTAGTCTAATTCCCCACGATAGAGGTTCATAGAAAAAAACAACAAACTAAAAATAAATCTACGGTTTTTAAGATAACTGCAAGCTATTTTCTACGAGCACGATAATATTCTCACAGCTTTTCGCAGTACAGACCATTTATCGAATTTCGGATCACGTTCTTTTCCACAGAAGCATTCATAATGGTTAGACACAGTGTGATAGTCCGCTCTGCAATTAGGACAGGACCATGCCTCTCTGGTGGAGACATTTTCTCCAGGCTTTGCTTGTGGATACAAAGAATCTTTGGCCCATTTATTTACGCAGTCAAGATGCAAGATCTGATAACAACTGGTACAACTCCACGTTGCTTCCTGATGTCGAACGTTCTCAATGCAAATGACACACGTAATGCTCCCTGCACGTTTGATGAAATCAAATCAGTAGAACATAAACTGTTTATTAGCAACGGTCGCGTACTAGCAAATAAAAATTGTATACCCACACGTGGCATCCCAGCAGATTTGTGTAGTTATTGCTCTATCCGCTAACTCTATATAACGCATATACTCTTGCTGTGCCTAAGAGAACAAACTAAATGCCTACCTGCAAGCAGCGCCGACATAATATCCCGACTGTTTTCTTTTTCTCCAGCGTATCCTTGAGTAATTCTGTCAAGAATTGCATTACGTTCGATATCTTCGTCCGGTTCGGCTTCATGAATCTCATAGAGGTCTTTCATCTTTTCCAGTTGAAGGCGAGTCTGTTCTTGTATTATAGCGCATGCCCGTTCAAACTGGACGTTTGAGGAGTCAAGCTCTGTTGGCTGTCGTGATGCTGTCTTCTGCGCCATTCTGAAAGGACAATAAGAACATTGTAATCAATCAAATGTAACATGTAGAGGCCTAAATTAGACATTTTTTGTCCTATGAATCAAGAAAATGAAGTGAAATCGACAGCCAATGTCGATCGATTCTTTTTAGTATAATAATATCAATACTACTGACACATATTGTTATTAATGCTAAGCTAGTCGTAGTTATAGGGTTACGCGTTCCCCCCAGGAAAGCTGTGATTTTCGCTCTGATGTTATCTGTTAGGCTTTTCTTTAATCCGTTGTTGATTCATTTTGCCCCAACATGTAATGACTGGAAGCCGAATTATTAGAAACATGCAAATTAAATGAGCCTATGATCGAAGTTTGTACATTTCATGCTAATGTATTATGTAACCCACACTAGAAGTACCTGTAACCGCCGCGTCCTATACTAAAGGCTCGCATTTCGTTTCTTATCGCTGTTAATAGGGCCCTCGAGTTATTTTCGCTGTGGATTAAATGGCTCCAACGCAACTTACACCCATTTCTGTATGAACGCTTTGCTTGAAATGCCATTGAGGGCGTCGTTTCGTTTCTGGTTTAGTCCGACTAATATTGTGTAACTTAATGTGTATGTGTGTGTGTTAACCAAATTCGTCTGCAGTCCAATGCAGATGTATCTCATTATCAGAAGGCTTCGCCTTAGCATCTGGTATTCTCTTTTGCATGCGACTTCGCCTACGCACCACAGGCGTAGGATGATGAGACTGGACGATAAAGCGAAGGTAGTTGCTGTGCAATGGCCTTTGCAGAAAGACCAGAAAGAGTAGCCTGATTTTATCTTTCGTCGAGATTGGCATTGACAGAACACTTCCTAAGAGTTTTGGCTATCTGCCATTTGCCATCCATGTCTAGGGTCTCTTAAGAGAAAATGAACATACAAGAGTTGCACGGAGGACTCATGTAACTCTACGAAGTTCCGTGGCGTGTTGAAGAAAGAAATTTGTTTGATGCTTTGCAGAATGCTTCATTCTCACGATTAATCTGAAACCGTTCGTTTATCAAAGTTGGCTCGATCATTCATGGCAGATTTCTGCTGTCCCTAAGACGTCCAGTTCCAAATAGTCTGTGAAAATTCGTGTCTATAAGTACATCCGAATACTATAAAACAGTAACCTCCTGCTTTTTCTTCAACAATTGCTCATACGGCGCGCTGTAAATTTATTGCAGTACCTGAACGCTACGCTAAATGTTGCATACTTTTACAAGAATAGCTATCTTTAACGACAATCTCCCTTAGCATGCGATATGGCGATCGCGCTGGAGCTCATGTTTCATTCAGAAATCTCTGTAGATTATGCTAAATGAGCTAGGTCTCCATAAACACTTTGTAAAAGGAAAGAATCTCGTTGTGTATCGAAGTTTCGGCCAGCCTTTAGCCAAAGCAGATGGTTGAAGTTTAAATGGAGAAAAGTAGTTTGGAAGATGCTACCAACCTTTATATTCTGTTGCTTAAACGCCCTCCTGTGAACATTTTTAAACCTCCTCCTGTAGGCTCATCCCGCATGTGTCTAAAAGTTAGGTCAAACAGTATACTAAACGCAAAACAGCACTTCTCGGTACTGTACGTTTTGCGGTTTGCCAAAGGAACCAGATGTTAACTACAGATTATAACACCTTATCAGAATAGTAATAGTCTCATACTGAGAAAACCCACCAGCCGTGCAGCGTCATCAGTAAAAATAATGGCAAGGAAAGTACACCTCTGATGCGACGCACAACCTCCTTGATATTATCGAACTGTTCCCGAATTTAATTTTAAGTTGATTTTCACGTTCGGTTTTTTACAATGAAAGAAGGATTAAATGTATTTGTTTGATGTTCACACTCACTCGTTCGTTGTTCCTTGTTCCGTAGATTCCTGCGTTCGTCGATACAGGACCGTTCTCGAAGTGCCCATCGCCAGTTCGCTAAAAGCTGTTGGTTTCCTTTTCTTACCCATGCTAACAAATTAAATGAACTTGTTAAGCCATTTGATTAGCGCAAACCAATTCACTGTATTTCGTAGGTAGAACTGCAAAGCTGAAATTTGGTTCCATTATTGCTAAACTGTAGCGTTTAAACAACAGAAAATGTAAGTAACAGCGACGGCCAGCAGCATTCCCCTATCGTGCGTACTGAATCACAGTAATCTCTACATGATAGCATGGTGGGTTACACGTTGGCTTGCTGATCTAAATTTAAATCCGACTGACATACTTAATTACATGTTGGCAGGCGTCAGCTGTCTAAAGTCGTGACCGGTTAGCATTTTGATTATCAGACGTAATGCATGAAAAATATTTCCAGATAAAACAATCATTAAGCTGTCTTTAGATGCCATTGTGGCGTTCTAAGCGTAGTACTATGAAATACATATTATTATGTATATTAGATATATATAATAGGTATTCTACGCAAGGAAATAAGCATATAATAAAACAGGTATACATTTACATTTGAGTTACAATTTTCCTGACATCTCAGCTTCACTCTGACGCACATTACGTACCACTTGATCGAGAGCAATGATAAATAAGCAAATAATTATTCATTTTGAAACTCAAAAGCTCTTATAGACATGTATAACATTTATCTGCAGCAATAATTTTAATAATAAGAGAGTTTAACAGACACACTTGATATTCAACATCTGACGATAACTTTGGCGTCGTCTAAGTACAAACCACCTACGATGTAAAACACTACTGGTGGATATCTTATTGATAATACGTTAGTTAATAAGTTTTACCAAACGTTGCCGCTCCAGTATACCTAGGATAAGGTGAACATTTAGACCGCTTCTTTCATGGCTCACGTAACAGTCCCGTACAGCTTTTTCATCATTGACCAACAGTGTCGACGCGGTGCGATATCTGAATCGTGGTGTTAGCAGGGGTAGCTGTCGCGGAAGCCGTTATGCAACTTACTTATAAAGACTTCACCGGAAGGCGAGTAACCATCGCGACTTTTAACGTGACTCAGGTTGCCAGCAGCAATAGCAGTGAACAATGAGGTTTATATAAGAGGACGCGGCTTTCATCCGATAAAAAGTACTCATAAATCCGTAAACACCGTCAGTTTAATACTGATCATGGCTGTTGTAATTTCGGTAGTTTTCTAAGATCCGGTCAAAGTGTAATTTCAGATTTTCGAACGAATCGAAATCGAACGCAATGAATGGATTCTGGTTTGAACTACACGATCGGATATCGTCTTAGCTAACATTGTTAACAGACGAACTTCCCCCATGTGGCAAGGGTGAGCTTTTAGCCACGTCAGACCGTCTAACTACATGATGCTGTAAAGAGTGAGCAAGTTAATGAACTGACTTGTCTCTTTATTTTGATTTAATTACCTAGAGCATCGCCTTTTCAGACTGTTTTAAATATTCGAAAAATAGCTGACTAGCTGTTTTCTATAATAACTCTGAGTAAAGAAAGCTCAATTTTGTCGCACATAAAATAATAGGTGAATTAACTGTATAATAATGGTGCACTGCGTGTATTTACTCAGAACGTTCTGCTGTGTATTTTTTTGCAAGCAACAAGATTTCCTTTTGAGGTTTAGTTCAGTTGCTTAGTCAGTTGAAGGCATAACTAGAAGGATCCGCTTGACTAAATTGTCTTACTATACAAAAAGAGTTAATTGTCTCTAAACCGAATGTTCAAGTTGATTAAGTCATAGGAGTTGCATTGAAATGGCATAGCACTATAAAATGGTATTAGCAAACCTAGTTTAATTAACTTGCTGGCACGTTTGCAAGGCAAAGGTATCGCTTTAACCAGATCAACCAATTAACTAGCAATCTGCGAATGGCGTTGAAAAAACCTTAAGCCAACTGCCAAAAAGGTGCTTAAGGCCTGCCAAAAGGGTGGAACAACTAAGACTATAGGATCAATTAATAGTATATTTCTAATTTTTGTCTGACAAAAACCAATTTGTATATGTAATGGTAAACACATTTAAAATGTCGTATAAAGCATATCAATAACTAGTTATTTGGTTGCACACTCTTGTTACCTATAATCGTCATTATGATAAAATTAGTAATACTGAAATACTAACCTTCCTTTTTTCGGTTTTCGTCATACCGTTTGTCTGCCTTAATCGCCTGTACAAACAGCTCTTTCTCGTGTCCGGAAACAAACGTGAAAAAAACGATTCTTGATTATGATTACATTGCCGTTAAGTTTAATTATTCCGACCATATGCATCGCTTTCTAAACTATTGGAAACTCCTACTCTCATACCTTCATTTAACTGAAATTTTCTGAATGTTGTAGTTTTAAAATGCGTTTTTTGGGCGGCGTATCTGTCTTGATGATGCTTTTCGTATTCGTAGTGTTTGAAAAGAGCCTGCGCTGGCGCGTCATCATCATGTTTGTTTTCGACCTCCGAAACGGCTACAATTGCGTATATGTTTCATGCTGGTGATACTGTTTTGTTGTGTTTTGATACGTTACCGCCGTTTAGCCTCATCCCGCCATTGAGAGTCATCTCTCTAGTGTGTTGCAATATTTCAATTGGATTCTGCAAGCGTTGAGCAGATGCGCCTCACGCACGTTACTGCATTTCTTCTCTATTTCTTGAAACCAGAGGAAGCATTAACTGAAAAACAATAGTCTACGAGCCAATGAATAAAGTATTAAACTAAACATCGCTATCAAAGCCGTGTGTGTAACTCGTTTCTTCATCGAACCATTGTCTGGAATCACATTACATTACGTCGCACTTAGGTAGCTGACAGGTTGCGCCTATTAAGTGATGGCTCTACCGGCAAATCAATTAAAAAAGTGTCCAACGGATCAATGGTCAGTTCGGGAGAAGTTGGCATTAGCGTCGTCTGTCGAGCGAACCCGGGACCAGAACTGGGTTTCCGTGAGCCGGCAAATCAAATCGTTCGCTGAACCAAATCGGCCACCGGACTGGTTTTCGCAGAAGAATTGTGCGTTACAATATGGATACCTACTGGAGAATGTCGAGCATCCGAAGAGAAAACGCGGTGAAGATATTGCCACTCCCGGTATATAGGATGTCTTTCTTCTTTTTCTCTTTCTTTTCTTTGTTATAATACAAAACAGAAGTAAATATTTTGTTATACAAAATAATTGGTAGAATTGGCTATAGTATGCACTATGCTCGAGAGAGAAATTATCGTAGTTCTCTCAGTTCGTTCCAACATTAAAAAATAACTTCTGTTATCAATAACTTTATCAAATCGACCAATACGCTTAGTATCAGGTATATGCCACAATTTTGTTTAAATTTCTACGAGGACTCCATAATTGTATCACGTTATCTTATTATTATGATTATAATTTTCCGTTTATAACTACTAAATAGATATGAGGCTAGATCGAGGAGTGTTGTATAAGTCAGTGTTCTTTTATTGATTCACTCTCAGAAGTTATTGGGGTTATTGTTATCAACAATAACTTATGCGCGTTAGTTTCACCTGTCACATTAACTCCGTTTAGCACCGATGAGCACAAAAAAAGAAATTCAATTACAAGCATAAAATTTTTGGGCTATATTTCTTAACTAAGTCAGTGCATTGCTTACAGAAATCAAGAGTGCGATGGGTTTGTATTTGCTCTCTGTATAATTGCATGTGCGCAGCTTTGAATATAATTGTCAACAATTAAAGATTACTAAATATATACAATGTAGGACATTTTATGCGGTGATGAAAAAACCTTAAAGGACATTTTTGGTACGAGCTGTTATAGAATATTAAACTCGGAAAGACGGATCTGTGTCGTGACAGAGACAATTTCTTGTTATAACGGTCGTATAGACATGTTTTGAATCTATCTGTTTGAAAATTCTACGTAAATATTGGATGGCTTGAAAAGTTATACCAGAAAACAATGTGAAAACAGCAGTATTTTTAAAAATTTTTAACTACTTGAGGAAAACACCATACTCCATGACAGAAAATGAAAGAAACTTTAAAAAAAAATTAAGTCTAATTGTTTGTCCAATGTGCGAAACTTCATAAATGAACACCTCGACAGGTTGATGTTTCACAGACACTCAGCCACTCAGAAAAAGTGCCCAAAGTAATTCATTCGTAACTCACGATCGAGTCAGTTAGAAAGTTTTTTATATTTCCTAGTTTCAAATCGATTTTCCCCAGATCTGAGACCACTTTGACGAATATCAAGATTTTTTTTTATCTAAAGAATAAATTATATTTTCTTTAAATATGCGCTTTCTTCGCAAGAACTACTAGGAGACTTTAGGCTTCATTCTTTTTTTGACAATCTCATTTGTGCAGTTTGTATGGCAGAAACAGGTATTGAAACTAATTCAGGTTTTTTTCAAACTAAAACTGCTTTATTTGGCAACGTTTTTTCGGTTAGCTTCTGGTATGCTCATGTCGCGGAATTTTTAGGGCATCTTTTTAGCTGGTGTCAAGGCCATTAAGTGAATCTAGAAAAAAATGTATAATCCAAAATGGATGAAAATAGGCTTTGGTCGTCCAATCATGGGTCGCCTAAATGGCATATTAGATCAATTTTCGCGTTTATGTAAATTCCACGGCTGAGTTACAAATAGTTATTTACTAATATATATCTATCTACTAATATATATTCTACTGGTTGTATTAAAAATGCTCCGTTATGACTTTGATAGGGTTTCTCCACACTTTAAAGTATTCTAAGTAGACTATTAGTTTTTAAACGTTACTAAAATATTATAAATAAAATTTATGCAAGGGCTAGTTACAAAAGGATAATAATTATTTGTAATATGATTCTATTCCACCAAGGTTCGCTTATAGTGAAGAAGCTTGCTCAGGAACGAATTGCGGAACTGGAAAAGCTCGTTCTTGAAGGATATGCTCGCCATCAAAAGCTACGAAAAGAGCTTGATCTCATTACGGCCGGAAAGATGGATGACAAAATCGACGAACTTATTGACGAATTAAATAAACAAGCAGAGGAAAAATTGCGGCAAGAATCCGTTCATCAGAAATGGCTCAAGGACAGAGAGGTAGGTAGCATTTAAATTGAATAATATTTAATAACATTTGCTATTTTCCTATTTCGTATCAAGTACTTTGTTCATAAACTTATCTCGTGAAATTGTGAATATGTTATATATGGTTGTGAGTGTGTTATGATACCGTAGTTTCACTAAAACATTGTGGCTCCGTTTGCTGCCAGTTTTGCTTTAAGTTTGCATATTGTTGTATTAGCGAGACGTTTATCGTAATATATTTTGCATAATTAAGCACAATAATATATTATAATATTCTATATATCATAATAATATTATTACACAACCGGAAATACTTCATCGAGACCTATAGGCTCAATTGAGTACTGTTCAGCTATGTTGACTGATGTGGATATATAAGGAACGATTTTTTCATATAGACAAGGTGCTTGGTCTGGATTGTGTTCGAGCAGTGCATTATGCCGATCAGAATTGTCTTAGAATATTTGATACGTTATTGACAACAACAATATGTGATATAATAAAAATACGGTACCTTAGTTTAATTCGACATGCATACGTAGGTCGTACATGAGTTTCTACTAATTTGAGCTGTATTTTAGGGCCACTTGATTCCATTATTTTCTATGTTAAATTAGCATCGATGACATCCGGTTTTGAACACGGTCGAAATGCGGAGCAGCTTTACCCTTTCTTATATATACATATGTACAAAATGGCACGTTTATATTAAGAGTTTCTATTACATTTTATTTTCGGACCGTATTTAAACGAGGAGATATTTGAACATAATATTTTGCATATGCTTAAAGTGGCATTCCTGACGGTCACACTTACTCAGGAAAACCTCAAAAACAGCTTTAGTTCGGAATTTATACCAGCTAGTCATTTTAAAAATATACTTTTACATTCCTTAATAACTTCTTAATAGTATCGTGCGTTGAGTAATATTAGTAGGCGTAAACCCGTTTAGGTGTCGTTTAAATGTACTACAAATTCTTTTCAAATTTCAAATGAAATCAAGTTTCGGGCCAACCGAAGATCCTAAAACTACACAAGTTGAAATAATTAAAAAATTTAAAAGGTAAAAAAGCTACAGAAAATCTTAGAAAGATTCACCATTTAAGCTTATCTGAAAAACCTGATTGGCAATTGATATTGTTCTTTTAAAATAGCCCATTATTTCGGTATTAAAACAAAAACGGATCAGTTTGGATGGCTTTTCAAGTTTTTTGAATATGAACTCTACCGCAGTTTCTTGAGTTTGCCCGCTGAATGTCTTCCACACATTTTTTAGACATCGCAGAGAAACTAGCAATACCTTAGACCGCCAATTTCAGCCAAAAAAGGAAGCTTTTAATCATAAGGGTGTTTGTCTAGTGCCGAAAGATTTGATAACAGCGGGTTTGATTACTGAGTGTCATGACGACTTAATCGTTTTCTTTCATATAATTTTTGTGTAATACGTGGAAGTGGCAAACAAGCGCATACCCGTTATGCCAAATAGCCCGCTAAAGTTTTTCCCAATTTGAATGCACTACTTCGTAAACGTAGTGTTTTAATAGATACTAATGCAATTTCACAGATGTTTCGAGGAGGTGGTTCATTCTTAATCGGCATGTACAAGGAAAAACGCCGGCTTACATTTTGTGATGTTTGGTCTTTTCACCTATGTATTTAGATGGAAGCTGAACGGCAACGGCAATTGCGTTTACATATGTTGGCCGCCCAGAAGACGAAGAAACAGACGCGAACAATTAGCGACAATTCTGACTCGATGCAATCGGATGACTCAAATCTTCCCGGACACTCCCTTGTGGCCCCTGAAAGCCCTTTACCTCCCCAGCCTCCGGCCGCTTCGTCGTTGCTCACTTCACTGTTGCGCTCCCCGAACGATTCTCCAAACCAAAGCCCACGAACTTCTCACGGTCCTGGGCCGTTGTCCATAACCCATGCGCCATCTCAATCAGTTCCTGTATTATTACTGCCGCAGCCTCTGACGCATGGACAACGCTCGCAGAGTACGGATTCCCAACAGTCTGGACCCGGAACTCCGGTACACACTCCAACAACGTCGCAAGCGCCGACCCTTTCCAAACTTCTCGAGCAGCCGCCTGGATCAGCCTCATCAATTTCGACGGAAGACAAGAAGCCAGTAGTCGCTATCAAAACCGAAGTGGTAACCGAAATCAAGCAGGAAATCATTGAAGATTCTGTACAGGCTACTAAATTAACGGAAACCATGCAGGCAATTTCTGAGCCAAAAACCGAAGAACAGCTCCAGCAGTCAAAACAGCAGCCACAAGTACCGTCACAACAGCAACAATTGCAGCAACAACATCAGCAGCAGCAGCAGCAACAACATCGGCAGCAGCAGCAGCAGCAGCAACAGCAACAACAACAGCAACAACAACAGCAGCAACAACAGCAGCAGCAGCAACAACAGCATCAACAACAACAACAGAATCAACAGCAAGAGCAACAGCTGCAGGAACAGCAATGCACAACGACAGACAGATTGCTCGAGGATGCCCTCTCCGTAATGAATGACGTGGCTAATGGTGGCCAGCCAACGCTGGAGGCTGCGGCCGTCGAGGAAGTGCCGGATTCTGAAATCGTTTCGTACATCGATGAAATGCGGCAGGACATGGAACAGGGAAAGGTGCAGGCGAACGCAGAGGAACAGCAGCAAAAGCAAATGATTGCAGCTCAGCTTCGCCAGAGTGCCGAGGAAGTTGTGGCGACCAAGAGTGAGCCGGACATAGTTCCGCCCGATGCGCCACTTCCGACGCAAATAAAACAGGAACCAGTCGAGGCAGTTGAAGAACGCCAGCCACCGCCAGCTCCAATGGACAACCAGGAGACAACTCAGAAACTTGTTTCTGCTGAGATTCAAATTCAGCCAACACCGCCGCAGTGTTCTAAGCCACCTTCGAGAGAGTCTACCCCTGTCTCGTCAAAAGCGCCCTCGCCGACAGCATCGCCAGCTCGCACCCAGCCATCAGCATCCGCCACAGTAGCTTTAACAGTAAAGCCAACTTCAGCTGTGTCTAAGACTTCACCTGCCAAAGAAAAAGAACACACTTCTCTAATAAATGAGAAGGAACGAGCCAAGATGAGTATTAGGATCCCTACAGGTACAGTGGCTAAAGAAAGGATATCTACTCCACCGCCGAAAACGCCGACGAAACTTCGTGAGTCCTTAACTACGCTAAAACCTCGTGAGCCAGAAAGTACACCCTCTAAGGTGCCACAGTCGCCTAGGTTGACACCTACGAAGACAATTAAAAAGGTATTACCAAAAGATTTTCAAATCGACCACCACGCAGCTAGTTGTTTATCAAATATTTTCTATTGTTTTGGCATTCGCTAACGCGAACTAGCATAGCCCAGTTCAGCTCTAGTCGATGATGATGATGCAGACCGGTTTTGTTACGATCACCAGTCCGTCAGGACACATAACGTTATTTTGAGAGCCAGAAGTAAGCGGGCGTTTTAAAACAGACTTATTATTTGCGTGTCCAGATTAATTCTGGGTTAAATTGCTTTTTGCTTGCAACACATTTGGCTCTAAGGTCTGTTCACATATGTAAACGGAACACATAATTGAACGGAAATATATAATTTGTAGTATATTATACTTAAAGCCCCGCCAACCGAATGTATTATACCACACTTATGAGTGAACCATATTATTAAAACGATCGATATTAATACTAAAGCGATCCGTCTTTTTACCTTATAGAACGACGACGATACGTCGTCGACAACAGGGTCTGCACCAGCAGGAGTCACTACTGCTGTACCGTCTATGTCCAGTACCGAAACGGCTGTGACTACTAACAGCGTCAGTGAAGAACGAAATGAAGATACGGATGACAAAAGCCAATGTTCTAGCAATACGAATGCCGGTGATGAAGCAGCATCAGGATTGGATAGTCAAGAGACGGAAAGTCGTGAAGATAGCGTTGATGATAACAGTCCTTCCGCAGCCAATAACGCCGAAGAAGAAACCCGCGAGGAGGAAGTTGCGATTGACAGCAACAACAAAGAAAGCAAAGAACCGGTTGTCGTCGTCGCGCTCTCGGAAAAAGAGAGAGCGGACGACGTTAAGAATGCAAGAGATGAAACTTCAAATATTGTTGAAGAGGAAGTTGTCGACGAAATGATTGAAGAAGAGGTCTCAGAAGATGAAGATCTTGTTTCAGGAACGAACGCTGTGCCGGATGAACGTAATGTTACCGAGCAGGTTTTCAAAAGTAACAGGAGTAAGGACGCCGACGAAAAAGAGGACGACCCTAAAGACGACAATGGTGAGGAAAAATATGATTTCATTGCCTTTGAAGTCTCTCTTGTTTGAGGTGAACGATTGCCGGGAATGCTAATTTGTTTTGCTAAAGCGTTACCTCCTATAGACAGAAATAACATAACTTTATAAATTCCCACTACAACTGTTGCACGGATGTCGATGTCGAGTTGTTTTAACGCTTTTGGAAACTACACATATGCAGAAAAAGTGAGATCATTTTCAAAACGAAATTAACGAAAACCAAATTTTTGTTGTTTGTATTTATACGGAAGCTCTGGGAAGCCCAGAAGATGAGGACGTGGAGCGCGCCGAAGAACGTGAGCGTGACCTTAAAATCTGGAAGAAGTCAGCTCTTTTAGTGTGGCGCACAGCGGCGAATCATTCGCATGCGGGTGTTTTTATGACGCCAGTTACTGATGAGATGGCCCCAGGTTATGCAGACATTGTCTATCGGCCCATTGACTTAACGGCAATTCGACGCGGCATCGAAACTGGCGCTATCCGTACCACGCTTGAATTGCTTCGGGATATGATGTTGATGTTCCAGAATGCCATTATGTACAACAGCGCCGATCATGATGTCTATCATAAAGCTATTGAGATGAGACTGGATGTAAGTGACAAAAAAAAGTTGTCCCTGGCTAAATTTTATATTGATTAATTGCGCGCGATACTGAGGGAATGATTTGCACTGGGTGGCTATGCCTTTTAGGGAAGAGCTGGTTCAAACCCCCTGATCGACAAAAACTTCGGCAGAAAATCGGACACAAATACAAAAAAGTATCAAATTTCGCCTAACGGAAAGCAAATCGACAAAAATAGTGGGTTGCTAAAGAAGTATCAACCGTTTGATTTTATACTTTAAAATGATAATACTGTACTACAGCATTTTGATTAACGACCATCTGTTGTTTTTCCGGTAATACCACCACTGTAGAGATTACGAGATTTCTGGACGAACAACTGTGATAGGTGACCTTTGCGTCAGTCCATTGGAATTAAATTTTAATACCAGAAATCTTAACCAATGAAAACTTCTGCAGAGACCGAAATAGATGATAGTCTAATGCTGTAATATCCAGATTATCTTGCTGATGCATATAGATTTTGCACCTAATTTTTCTTAATTTTTTCCGGGTATCTAAAAATTGATATGGTTTGGCATTGTTCTGAAACTAGCTGAAATATACGATTTTAAAACCAAAGTTAAGTAAACAATCACCGCTTTTTCGACAAGCTAACCCCACGCTACATATGTATGTTTTATCGCACATCTACATATGTAGTATTGTACAATATATAGTATGATAGTGTGCAGATAAAATAAAAGCCGGATCAATGTAAAGATGAAAACGTGATGCTCTATCTTCATATTTCAGGTAATTAAACAAATTGAGGAATGGATGGCCAATGAGGCCGCAGAAAGAGGCTCCGGAGGAAATTCCCCGTTGCTACTAGGGCTTGGAGCAGCCATTGGCGTCAAGCGAGCTGCTCGACATCGACATTCCGAAGGCCCGGAACAGCCGGCCAAAAAACCCCGTAGGTCTACGGGGGTCGGCGCGATGAAATGAATATAAAGCACATCACCGAATCTTGAATTGAGGAATTGAACTCTGAGCCAAAAGAGGACACTATATATTCAGACAGCTGATGCAAAGGCATGAAAGAATATCTTGCAATCCCGTGGCACGTGTATATAGGGTAGCAACTGAAGGAATAGGCTGGAAGGAATAAGAGCGACGTGTTTGAGTTAAAAGCTAACTTGAATCCTCTGAGCCACTCTAGGTTGCGAATTCGGGCTGCCAGCTGAAGACCGACCACGTCCAGTTAGTCGCCGCAGGGCTCATTAATTGGATTCGAAACGCCGCAGCAAGAAGCATTCAATTGAACGTTGTACGTTGATGTTTTGAAGAAGTTCCACACCCGATCACCTGCTCTACTAATCTGTATAGGCATGGACAAATAAAAAACTATGGAACTTTGCGACTACATTTCTAATGTGCGCGAATAGCAATGCTGAGCAGTACTATATAATTTAAAGATGGTTTTGTGTAACTCATTAATGACGATTGTCTACAAATCCTGCGTTTTCTGAACTACGCAAGCCTAATCAAATTTGTCAATGAATTCAGCTGCAATTTTTCTTTGTCGTAAATCGTTTGTGCTTCGCTGTAAATATTTATATCAAAACTATTTCGCCGGTCTCTCTAGCTTCATCTCGGAGTTGCGAGCTGGAAACGAAGCGCTTTTGATTTGTTTGATTTGATGATGATCACTAGAGTTACACTTTAACTGAACAGGTCTTTTTTAGTCTAGGTATTTTTGTTAAATGTAATGGTATATGGAATGTAGGCATTTTTGTATAATCAAAAAAGAGGTAATAAATGGCAGAAAGCAAACAAGATACTGGAAACATGACTATGAAATGAAAATGTGGAGGTCAAATATGTACGTGTGATTCTGCAAGGATAAGGTACGTTATTTGTATATTAAAGGCGCAAAACATTCAGAGTTAACTATAAATATTTCATAAACATTATAATAAAATAAATAAACGTACCGAGAATTATTCGTAAAAACGAGCATGCTGTATTCATTTTCGCTGCCGTTGAAATGACAAAGCCGACGCTATGGAAAAGTAAATACCAAATAGATTGGACGTTTGATAGTTGATTTCACGGAACTTGATTAGGGGTTAGATTAAGGGTTGAGGATGAGTAAGTATGATCGATTCGACAGTACATAGGTTACAATGATTAACCTACTTTTGTTAAGTTTGAAACCCATCCAGAGACATCACAGTTTAATCACAGTAATCTAATTAAAATAGGTTCTTTTTGGAAATAGGTTTAGTGTGCGGAACATTTGTCTGATACAATTTTAAATATGTATAGAAGGTTATGTTGACAAATAAACACACTACGCAGTGTATGGCCATACAATATGCTGCGCACATTTATTGGCATTATAAATAATGTACGCAGACGTGTGCGCTTATGTACTTTTATATCTTTATAAGATATATGTATTCGCTTATGAGGGTTTCCATTTTTTTTATATATACGCAAATATAAATAGGGTATGTCGCATCTCTAGATTTAGAACTTTCTTCATTGTAAGCCTATTCATGCTCCACCCTGTGTACAATATGCACATACTTTTACGGTCTTAAATGTCCTCTCATTGTTTATATTTTGTGCAGAAAAGCAATTAGTACGACAGTGATAATGAGGCATATTCATAACGACAGTTACTGTGAGCTTCGCAAATTCGCGACGACGATATATTAACGGAGTCAGTTACCCTGGCGAATATGCTTGGCGGTATTGGCCAGTTGCAAGATAACGGCTGAATATGCTTCTTCACATATTTTTTTTCGGCGCACCGTTGCAGAACCCTGGTCACAACCGATGTTCTTTGATATTTTTAGTGTGGGGCAATAATGACTAAAAAAATATTTAAGCAGATTAAATATATAACGGAGAATAGTTACTTCCACGACGTCCGCTGTGACTGGCGCTACTCCCGCCGCCCCCGCGGTATGGATGGATGGTGTGATGAGCTAGAAAAAAGCAAGACAAAATATACATAGAACAGGAATTAACTAGTTTTTTGGCTTCTCATATGTTTTCCATTCTGTATTCGCTTTTTCTGGGTTTTTTGCAGCTATGCATATATCCGTCCTCTGGACGGTAACTGACGGCAACAGTAAATTTTAGACTAAATTTTCGATGCCCGTAAAAATACGAATATCTACAAATTCGCCATAGTACTAATTCAAAAGAGGTAAACATCTGTATTCGCAGTCAAAAACATTAGGCTTATAGAGTAGTGAAAGCAGACAGACACTCGTCGAATATTCAGAGAAAAGTTGCCTAAACAATTTAACTTGCATCACGAGTACTTCCAAAAGGCGTTACTAAGCGATGCTAAAAAGCTGCTTGATGACTGGCTACACAGATCAGTCATGAAGGTCATGAATGCTTTGTTCTACTTACACTCTTACCGCGGCCATGTCCATCATTACACTCTGCTCACCCAGGTAGAAATTCTATCGATAACTTTATTAAACTGTAGTAATAGTAATAACCAAATAAAAGATGGTCAATATGTTATGTTAATCAATTGTTAGCAAAAACAGTTTGCGCATCTACTTCATAATCCTCATTTGCAGAGTTCGAATAATAAGTGTAGGGCAAGTGATCCTATGAAAGGGAAAGTTCAATGGTAGCAAAAAGTTGCAGACTGGCCACGGATTTCGTTACAAACGCTTCAGTTTTATTACCTTTGTAGAACCGCATCAAGAATCTGAAGCCGGAAGGTAGTACATGTTCAAGTCTATCTGGAATTTTTGAAGTCTGTTCAGTGCAGGCGTTGGCATGCCACAGTTGAATCATGTCGTCGCCATCTCGCAAAGCCACCGAGATTCCAAGTAGTTCGGTAGGATTGTCCGAATCGGTGAGCTGCTCACCAATAGCTGCAAGTAGCAGCTCCTGCCAAATCGCTTTCTAAAAAGAAACATGTGCCATAGAAAACAACAAAATATATTTTTATCTATTGAAATTATGACAGAAATCGAAATACAGTAAACATCTAGTTATCATACGATTACGACGAATACAAACCTTTCGATAGGTAGTTAATTTACTAAAAGTCACGCAAGTAGAGTGACTAATGAAGTAGATCGTCAAGTTAAATAGTAAAATCAATAGTCCTAAAGACCCTTGCAACACAATGAAATACTTACAGTATCGCTACTAGCCAATCTGCATCTCCAGGCTCCGCCGTCCTTGTGTACGCCATCTTCGCGAATCGGCCGATGTTGTTCCCTCATCAAGTGGTAGCTATAGTTTGGACCTAATTCATTGACGGATGGGATGTTGTTATACACCTGCCAAAATGTCTGTACAGTGTCAACTGTGTAGATTTTTTTCAGATTACGTTCATAGTCTTCTGCTGAAAGACCACGGCAGTCAGTACTGACGAAGACAGCAGAGGAAGAGACAAAAGAATCCGTTAGCACAAAACAGCTTTACAAAGCCATGTCTCTATCGCCTATCTACCAAAGGGATCGTCTATACAATCCGCTCGATATATTTGACATTATACTATCATCTAGTCTCGGTAACTGTTATTTGAACATAATTTTTTACTGCTGCGTGCAACGGTTGTCACAGATGTTCGAAACAGCGATATGTTGGATGGGTTGTTATTAGTGGAATTCTAATTCGGTCGTTCATTATGAATCGAATCTCAAGACATCGCTTGCGCATGTACTGGCAAAAACATGCTAATTGCTGAGCTGCATAGCTCAAATGTGACTGGTTGCTTCGATACTACAGCAGAAGATCCCATGTTTTCGTTGACGGTTACAACCACATTATGCGAAAATAACGGTGCTGAGTAAGTGCTAGTTAATGGTTTGATTTCTCAAGTTTACTTCGTTTTCACAATACGATATCAGTAGCCGGCGCAGTTCTGCACAGTTATAGTCCCTATATATAGATACTACCTATTAGCTTTATTAACTGTATGGTGTTAACAATCGACACTAAAAATAAAAATGGAGTAATCAGATGTTGTTGATTCAAAAATAGGTTGTTGTTATTATTTATTAGATTTGCGCTGCGTCTGATTGATTTGTACAGCATTTGTTGGTGAGAGCGAATTCACCCTGACAGACCTAGGAGAACATCTCGGATTGTGTTGCATGAAGGTTAACCACTGTATTTGTAAATGTATATTTTTGCGTAGTATTGATTGCTCTACTATAGTAAATTTGACGCCTGGTAACAAGAGCAACATCATTCCCTAAGGGTACACCTCATGTATGTACACGCGCGTAAACAGTTTGTTGTTGTGCTATCGCTTTTGGCTACATATGCATAATATTTTCCTTCATATAAGCCTTACATTTTAGGGTACTTCCTGACAGCTGCGATGTAGGTATTATAAGTGGCTTCTTGAGTGCCATATTACGCCGTAATAGACCAAAGTGTACATGTAGTCACTTTCTTTTATCTAGATAGCTACCGCACAATTTACAAACATTTCAGGAAAAGCAGTGGATGAGGGAGACTAAGCAAAAGCCACTTAATCTTTATATTGCAATCTACATACATGCTTCTTTTTTGGCCAAACAATTTACGTTACGATTGTAGCGGCGTACCTTGCATGTAACAGAAACACGCACATTAAATAGTTAGCGCATAATAATAGCTACAGCAACTCTCTACTTGAGAATGTTACAGTTTTTTTCGCGCCCATCACAAGTTTTCAAAAAAGGATAATGTGTCACCATCTATTGGTACTCACTCAGGGTTCTCTCGCGGGTCATTTCTACGCATGCGTGACCATCTGTTTTCGACGCGGACTATCGCCCACAGGAAGTGCGCGCGCTGGCTGAGCGCACATGAAGATACGGGGTACCAGGAACACTGGACGCTGCTATGCTGTGCTGGTTGCTCAATGTTACTGGTTACACATGATTCGTTGTCTATCTCGCCGTCTCTGTTTGCGTCTGCTGTGCGGTGAGACACAATGGAGGCGCTAATTTACGAATCAGCAGGCGCACATCGAGAGGCGTCTGCGAGCAAACAGCAGAAGCCCCTTGACAAGCCCAGCAGAAGGAGAGAAGACTGGTGGCAGTAGCAGCACTTCGGTGCACACACACACAGATATCGGCCAGGCTCAGTACGGTGCAATCGCGAAGGGGAGAGTGCAGCTGATGATTGGATGGTAGTTGGGTAGTTGCGCGCAGTTCGAGAAGACAGACAAGGAGCAGCTCATCATCAAAACAGTGTCGCTTTGCCATCGTCTCCTCGTCGATTGGGGCTCTGTGTAAGAGAGCTACTGTTGCTGCTGTAAGGGCTGGCACTCTGTGTCACATACTATTTGTTACCAGTATATACCTGTACTAAGGTCAGTGTAAGCTGTAACTGCCGTTGGTCGGCTTCGTTATCGGCGCTCTCGTGGCTCTGTTGCTGCTGTTACAATCTTAACAGCTTTTATTTTTTGTCGTTGTGTACTGTTCTGCAGTGTGATGTTATCGTTACCTTGCTTGCTTGTTTAAGCTAGTTAATGGTCCACAACTGGCCGTTCGTTGCTTTTGAAGTGAATGTTGCTGTTGGGGGTCACGACAAACGGCAGGGGTCCAGAAACGTGTTGTTCTTGTCCATTCATCCGACAAATCGTTTGATGAGCCTGTCTATCCTTAGAGGAGCATTGTTCGTTGGAACGATGCGTTGCTCTGCGAACGATGGTGACCGCCAATATGTGCAACATTACAACAACTGGCATCAAAGCTAAAGGTGGCCCCTGGCGGCTCAGGGCGGAGGCTGGGCCCTCTCAGCTGGTGGCGATAGTCACTGCTGGTCGTCCACCACAAATGGACGTTAGTGATGTGAACTGGTGCAGTGTAACGCGAATTGTTATCGCTCAAAACGATCGGGTCCGTAGTTGGCAAGTTGAATATTTTTACGGTTATTGTTAAGCAAGCACAATGGAATAGTTCAGCCGTGGCTAGTGCCTCGGACGTAGGGGGCCGCCAGGCAGGATGTACCTTCGGCGAGCGTGCTTCTATCACACGCTGATTGCGTGGTTGTGGTTCGTTAGACTTGACAGCGTATCCAGGCTAGTGCTGTGCGCGCAGGGTCTCTCGCCCCTTGGCGCGCTCGATGGCCAAATTCGCTACTTTGAAACGTTGAGCCTGTCGGAGGTGCGCACTCGTCATTTATCCAAGCGAGAGGTGGCCCGCAACGGAGGCAGCAAGGAAGTCAGCTTCCGCGCACTGGGCCGTAGCTTTCAATTAATTCTATCACCTACCAAAGGGCTGCTGTCGGCTCAGTTCAAAGCATACACCGTTGATCGCACAGGAGCTCGTCGTCCGGTATGGGTGGATAGTTCGCAGTTTTTCGAGGGGAAACTGCTGGGTGAAGTAGATTCGAACGTAAGTGCCCACCTCGACGACGGTCTGCTTACGGCCTCAATTCGACTACCCCAAGATGTGTATGTTGTCGAGCCGTCATGGCGACACGCTGAAGCACTCCAGCATCCCGACTTTCGGGAAGGGACTTACAAAGATCTAAGCAATGGCACCAATATGATTGTGTACCGGGCCTCCGATGTTATCTACAGCTGGGAGCGCGCGGAACCTCATTCTGATCCGTCGCGTTTCTGTGGTGCCATTCACGAAGATGGGATAGCAAACATTGGTCGCATGTTCGGCAAGCGCGACCTCGTTCAGGAAGGTCCTGAAGGGGATCCCGTTGTCGGTGAGCCTCTTCGTAGCTATGAGCCCACACAAACTCGGTGTTCATTACTACTTGTGGCTGACCACAAATTTTACGAAAACATGGGCGGGAAAAGCCAGAAAGGTACGATCAATTTCATTATCTCGTTAATCGATCGCGTAAATAAGATCTTTCTCGACACAGAGTGGAAGGACAATGAGCGACAACAGGGCTTTCGGGGAATGGGTTTTGTTATCCAAGAAGTATTGGTACACACTGAACCTACCCCAGTAGTGAACGGTCAGGAACATTATAATATGGCTGGAAAAAATTGGAACGTTCGTGAGCTGCTAGAGGTGTTTTCTCGTTCGGAAAATCACCGCTGGTTTTGTCTGGCACATCTGTTCACAGATCAAAAGTTCGAGGGAGGTATTCTCGGACTGGCGTACGTCGGCTCGCCACGCAAGAACTCAGTCGGTGGTATTTGCAGTCCTGGCTATGTGAAGAATGGGCATACACTTTACCTCAACTCGGGGCTGAGCACCTCCCGAAATCATTACGGTCACAGGGTCATCACCCGAGAGGCGGACTTGGTCACCGCCCATGAATTCGGGCACAATTGGGGAAGTGAGCACGACCCTGACCTCCCCGAATGTAGTCCCGACTCCCAGAAGGGTGGCTCTTACCTTATGTATACATATTCGGTGTCCGGATACGATGTCAATAATAAACGCTTTTCGCCATGCAGTGTACGCTCGATTCGAGCTGTACTACTGGCAAAAGCTGGTAAATGCTTCTCCAAGCCCGAGGAGAGCTTCTGCGGCAATCTTCTTGTTGAGGAGGGTGAGGAATGCGACGCCGGTTTAAGTGCTTCGTCAGAAACCAGTGATCCCTGCTGTACGGCACAATGTAAGCTCAAGTCAGGAGCCAAATGCAGCGACCGCAATTCGCCATGTTGCAAGGATTGTCAGTATATGGAGGTGGGTATACTCTGCCGCGAAGCCATGCCAAACGCATGCAAGAAAGAGGCATTTTGCTCAGGTGAGAGTGCCGAGTGTCCTCCGTCCAAACCGCAGGATGACGATTCCGCCTGTCTGGATCGCGGCAAATGTCGGGCTGGCGACTGTTTGCCTTATTGCGAGACGCTCGGTCAAACCTCGTGCATGTGTGACAATGAGGCCGACGCCTGTAAGCGGTGTTGTCGGCCACATCAAAACTCGACGTGCCAACCAGTCGAGCCCGTCGAAGTGTTACACGACGGAACACCATGTATACACGGATTCTGCGAGGAAGGCTCATGTAAAAAGACCGTTCAGGATATCGTCGAACGATTCTGGGATATTATCGAGGACATCGACATTAACACAGTACTGAAGTTCTTGCATGACAATATTGTCAGTTTTGTGCTCATTCTCGTCACCATTCTATGGATACCAGTGTCCTGCCTCATTAGTTATACGGATAAGAAACGTTTCCGGGAGATGGAGGAATGGGCCAAAAGCCGCGAGCCGGCAAGTGAAAAGCGATTACCATTTGCTCTGCCGGAAGATCCCGGTATTAAGGTGATCAAGATACCGAAGAATGTAAAAGTGATTTCGATGCAAACGCGGGCAGTAGCCACGCCATCAGCGACTATCGATCGTCGCAGCAGTAATTCATCGTCGACCTCATCGACTCTACTCACCCCTCAGTCGAGACAGTGGGGTCACGCAGTTCGTACAACAGTTATTCCAGCCCCAATTCAACAGCAGCATCAGATTCGAGTGCCACCTGTACAATGCTGTATGGTGGAAGCTACCTCATCTCCGGCGCCCCCGCCTTCTACCTATTTGCCAACTGCCGGTTCCCAGTACCTCCCCAAGTGCGACGTTCCTTATCTTCCGGCGGGGGTTAGAGAACGGCGCCGTGATTCAGCCGCACACCAACTGCGCTACCTTCACAATGCGGATCAACGCAATCTTAGTCAGTATGAAATGCATAACTTAGCTGATCATATGTCCAGCTATCCGCATGTTGCCGCTAGCCCGGGTCCCTCGCTGACGAATCATCACCTTGGTGCACGATACCAAGTGGTGATGGGTCCCGAACCCGACTACGGGTTCACGTACGGGCCTCCGCGCACTCCTCGAGGGACCCATCCTCATGGCCATGCAGGCCATGTGCACACACAGTCACACGAAAGAAGCGACTATCTCTAGTCCACAACAAAACGTCAACAAGAATGAACGGGGTGGCGCGAGAAACGGGATAATTCAATTCATGGTGAATTGAATCGAGTGCAGTAAAAAGCAAAAACAGAAACCTAAAGGCAGTAACATTTGTTGTTACCTACATATACATATAGCCAGCAGTACATCGAAAGCGAGATAGAAATGGTGGCTGTTTCACATGATTGATATGATAACACTGATGACGATATTAAGAATTATGCTGATGATGAAGCTTTATTCCAAAGCGTATGCGAGCGGAGTGTAAGAAGACGAGTGTTTCTATCTTTTGTCGTGAACTATTAGGTCAGCGTTGTAAGGTAGGATATAGAATAAAAATAAGGGAAAAAAGTGACTGTAGTGTGGGGTCGGAGTGTTCGTAATTGTAACTACGTATGTAATTGTAACTTGTCTCTAAATCAGTCGGAGATGACAGCTGACTGGATATAGGCTGAGGTCACGATGAGGTTCGATTTGTGAATAATTATATAATGTTGAGAACGCTGAGGTAATACACGTTCAAGGATTACTATTTAATTATGTGTATAATGCTGGCTCCTTGAAGTCTCGTCCCCATCGATAACGTCGACACGGAGATGATAACCTCTGCTATATTCAGGAACAAACGAATGAATGAATGTCAAAAATGAGTGAATAATATGGTGAATTTTGGCTATTAATAAAAACAAATACAGTTATTGTATACTGCTGCATATAGCGAAGTGTTCAGTCACTTCGATGCTACTCGAGATGAGAAGGCGTCGTCGCCCCTTTGCCTCTGTGGGCGAAATTATCGAATTGTTGGTATAGCATAGACGCTCGACCAGACGGTTGTTTAAGGCGTTTCGAGCCAATTCTAGGCAGCCTCAGAAAGTACGATTACCGTTCTTGGTACCATGTACATATATTGCGTGTTGAAATGCGCGAAGGGAATACGTGCACGTAGAACTGCTACCCTGCCTTAATATTGGTAACAGCCATAGCAGCGGCAGTAGCAGCAATACCACAAACGGTAAGAATGAGAGAACGAATGGAAGAGAACTGACCGCTTGAACAGATGACTAATTTTCATTACGTGCAGCAAATCTTGCTCGGTTAGGCACTAAACGCCAATTGACACTAACAGCTGGAGAACGAGTCTGAGAAAATAATAACGAAAAACCCTGGTTCTGTACAGTTGACTGTGGAAGCGATTGCTTTGATGATTTTGAGTGTAGTAATTACGGGTTGGGCGAGCGGAAGAGTCACTGAAGTGCCCACAATTGCTGTAAATAAATTCAGTTTGATGTGCAACGTGTTAAGTGCAATCAACTTGCGAGTTTCCCTAAATAGCCGAATTGCACTCCTAATAAAAACGACGGCCGCACCAGTAGCAACAACAATTGTAGAAACAATTCCGAAAGCTGGTATATAACAAAACGGGATAAAGGGTAATTAAAGTAATATAATTTAAACTATAGGCGCAAGCGAGTAACCACTCGTAATGGAGAGAAAAAAAAGCTATATTCCAGGCAACAGATAGCGGGCGTGTCGCCAACGGCTGCCGTTGTATAATATCAGGTGATTAGAATACGAATAATAAGTATAATATGAGTGATCAAACATTTAAAATGGTCGATATTCGAATGGGTAACAGTGTGTACATGCATCGAGCTAGTTCGATTTTGTGGTGCTGTATAAGAAAACATAAGAAAGGGATAAACGATCAGTTAATGATCTGAAAAAAAGTGTTTTTTGATCCTTAGTTGATAGTATGATGGCCAACTTTTTTTTTGCTCTCAAGTGTAATGCATTCAGCATGCTCTTATGTAGATTTGCAACATTTTCTAAATTCGTTTTCATCTAAGTGATTCCTCGAGCAGCTCTAAAAACAGCGGTTCTTCAACCTGTGGACACAGATAATACAACATGACAGCTGTTAGCCAAGCTGTCCGACTAACCGATAGAATGGCTCCTCGTGTGTATCTGGTTCTCTTCATATAAACACGTTCAGATACTGATCTTTTCAGCAGCCTTAGGGAATCTCAATATGTACATAAGAGGTGACCACGTGTACATAATCATTACAGTGACAAAAGATGGTGACTTATCAACTACATATATATATATATATATATATATATATATATATATATATATATATATATATATATAGCTTTGATACCGCAATTAATGATGAGTGAAGTTTTGTAGGTTTTACCTTATAGGGCATGATCTTACCCTCCCCCTTTTTCCCTGTTAGGCTACCGAAGCGCTATTACGTACATCATCATCCA
>NW_019211457.1:23898923-23932215 GCF_002443255.2 Varroa destructor | reverse complement strand
ATATAGAGGAGGACGAGGAAGTGGAGGACATGGATGAGAAAGACAACCGAAAAGAACAACAAGAAAAACGCCAAATATTTTCGTGCACTATCGGTTGAATGGTAACGTAAAATTGTTGACGCGCAAATGCCATATTCGATTCAAGTCTGAAAATTCGAGTTCAAAAATTTGGCGGAAAGCGTTATTGAATATTGCCAAAATAGTGATGCGGTAAATTTAGTAAACGCACTGACCTCATTCGAGAACGAAGACGATGAAGATGATAATGTAAAGAATAAACGAATAAATAAGTACGATGTTTTGCTCAATCGATTTCGTCGATTCACTTCGATTTATGCCAAAAGTCACCTCTACTACCATATTTTTTGCTCATAGATAAATTAGGTTCGTCTTTTACATAGCTTACATATCAACCGGTAGCTGGGGCGAAAAATCGAGTGCTTTTAACTTAGGTTGTTGTTAGTTGCATTTAAAGATCAAAATAGTCGTAGTCGTAGAAACATAGAGCTCGGAACTTGTAGTTGTAGGAAAAATAGCGGTGGTTTTATGTTTCTGTCAATGATAACGTGTCAGTCTACTAAACTTGGGGATACGTGAAGATATGTAGGTTTAAAATTAAGAGTCACCACACTTCGTCTTTTACTGACTGCCAGTCTTCTGAGTCGATGCTACAATAACAGCACCGGTATGTAAAACCCAAAACACTTTTTTAGCGGTGGTACTCTTAGTAATCAAGATTAAGTGGATAATACTAACGCTCTTAAAGACAGGATTTGTAAAATGTATACAAACGATATCAAAATTGGGGTCCAGAGCTTTAATATCCGGTGCAGTACTTCTCAGAAAAAGACACAGGATGGAACAAGGGACTCTTTGCGGCTTGCCACTGTCGCAATCGTAAGTAAATAATCATGGCTTCTTTTTTATTGAATTAATATGCTTAGTTAATGATAAGTAACGCGACGCAAAACGTGCCGCGGTTTTCATCCGCTAGATACATTTTCTGCTACTTGAAGGTAGCAAGAAATAACCATAAAAGCTGAAAATAATCCACCTTGCTAAGGGTTCACTACCGCTGTATATTGATTTAACACAGGCTAATTACAGTGTAGACGCTTCAGAGAACTTTAGAGTATCCAAAGTGGGATTTCCTTAAAACGTAGGAAATGTTCTTTATCTTATTGTATGGTACAGTTAAAGTTCTCTCTTTTCAGCTTCAACCTCATCCTTTCGTTAACGAGTGGATTTACTTAAACTGAGTCAGTTCTAGCCAACCTCTTGATTGTAAATTTGTTCGAGCTGTCTTTTTGTAACGCCTTAGAAGTGTAATTCTCTTAAAACTCGACATGCACATACTGAACTTGAGGTACAGTTGTAGTTGAATCCCAAACTGCTTTGAAACAATATTAAAATATGGATTGACTCTGATAGTTATCTCCTTAAAGTATTGATTTGTAAACTCTATAGAATAAAGTAACATATATCGGCTATAGTATTACTTATGATATTTTTGCAGAAGAAAGACGAGGCTTTGAGAATAACCACTTTAAATGACAACAAAAATAAAAATACTTTTTTCTCAATGCTAGAAAGAATCACCTTTATCGTAGTTGTATTATAGGACATAAATCCAAGGGATAGCGCAAGTCCCTATAGGAAGAAGCGCACTGATGTATAAAAAACCATTCGGAAGTGCAAAACCGTGCCCTAGCGAAAATAAAAAGTCTTTCAAAGTGGATTGCCTCTACCACGAAATTTCGAATTTTACGTCTGATATCGCCGTAAGGCATTCCAATAGACCATTGGATTACACCCACCTGGATTACTACACTATTAAATTAAGCTCGGCATTCCTGGAGCTATACCCAATCTGTGTAGCTGCGATTGCTATGCTAAAATGCACATATATGTAATATAACGTCGAAACATGACGCATCCAAAAAAAAAGAAAACCTGCCCAATAGCTGCCCATTCAAGCTAAACTCGTTCAAAATACACGAATAGAGCTACATATGAAGGTACGAACAACTTAGTGCCAATAGGGTCATCACTGAGAGACATTTAAAGTATGAACTAATGGTTAACACAGAAACAAGACCTTACAGTGCGTCCAGCCAAAATGTACATTTTTTGTTACAAAATCAAACGCAACGATGAACGGTTGCAACAACGGCCGAAGGTGCCTTTTTTTTTTACCAAACAGCGAACAAGAGCTCAATAGGTACATGAAAGACACGATTTGTCAGTATTGCAAACAATAACGTTAGATGCTTAAGTTTAATTTAATAACACAATCTTATAACTTAGTCTATATTTTTAGTGGCCACAAGCATAACGTTATGCCTCAGCGCACACCTTTCGTGGTAGTCAAACTCTATTCTTAAATTCATTTCATTAATATTTTCTTAACGCGCTACGATAAATTTAATGATGAGCTGTTAGCTAATTTAGATACACCTCACAATAATTGCGCAACAATAGCTAAACTAAGATTTTAAGTAGATAAAATTTTAACATTTTTATTTAACATTTTCGCCCCAATTAAGTGCGGCGAAAAGCTTTACCCTTGCAGTAAGCATTGAGAAAACGCTCTTCAAAGAAACCAGTCTCCGTTGAACAAATTCTTAATAAAGGACCGCTTGCAATTAGTATTTTGATTACTATTATTTTTTTTGCCGGTTTTCCGAAAAAAATATATTTTTATTATTATTATTATTATTATTATTATTATTATTATTATATGATTGATAAGTTTAATTTTTTGTCTTTTTGGGATTTGCTTCAAATTTTTTGTTTCATATGGTGTCAGCATGTGGTCAGTGCTCTTTTAAGGTTATATATTTTCCTCAGAAACCAAAATCGAAGAAGAAGCCAATGCTCTCTTCAATAGGCAGAATCATTTAATTTTCTACTATAATCTAGACTGGCTGCATCAGCCGAATTGTAACGAAAAAAAAACTACAAAAAGTCCTTTCGGGATTTCATCCGTATGCAAGTGGTTTTTATGTGTTACAGTCTAGTCAATCAAATGCACCGAGTATGTCAGTGACTGTCCGATATCGGAGACGTTACAAATACGCAGTTTTCTAAAGCTATATACCGCGTACTTAGGGAACGACCTCTATCAATCACACTGCTTTGTTTTTCGATGTCTTTAGCGGCCCGTCAACGATATGAACGTGTCCGCTCGTAAGGCTCACGAGCGCTTCGTTGCTCGCAGTTGTAATTCGGTCTGAATGGCTTGCATCACATAGACTAGAAAGAGAACAAGGAAGCCTCGGTGCTGCAATTCCACATTATCAAATAATTTAGGTTGCTTGCGCCACATTTTCTGTACCGTGCTCATGGGTTAAAACATCATTTTATAATCCTGGAAGTAAGAAATATAATATACTAGTACATGCAGTTGTTAAGAAAAAAGACAGTATTTAAAGGGAATATACGTAAAACGAGGAAAATATTTACGCAATGTAATAGCATGTTGATGTCAGCAACGTATTCTGAAAATCAAATGTCCCAATTTGAATGAATTTACATTTCGTTATTGCACAGAAAACAAACATAACGTATAAGATAAGAGTCGCGTTTAAAGGTGACAAAAGTTATCTCTGTGACGGACCACATTGAAACTCTTTGGCATATGATCTGTTAGAGAAGAACTGGGTAACACGATTCTTGGCTTACATGAATTAGAAAAATCATATTTCAAATTAATACAAATATACAAATAATGTGTTGGCTATTAAGCGTACCGCCAAGTATGCTCCATTAAAACTGGCTAGATGTACAAAAGCACTATTTGACTTGCCTGGCCCAGATACACACACATATTTATAAATAAAAGCGCACTATAAACGTGATAATCAAGAGGGAGTCCGTATGATGCGCTCCATGTTTTTATCGTATTTTTTTCAGCTGCTGCAGGATGCCACAATTGAGCGTTGATGCTGTCAGTGGGTACACGTCCAGGTGTTCCTAAGGCGACAGATTACGTACCAATAACAACGATAATTACGTCCATCAAATTGACACTCTGCTTCGTCTGTATAGCTTGGCAGACCACGATTATCTACTTTTACAGAGGAAGCAAGGAAGGCATGGAAATCTTTTTTGTGAGTATATGTAGCAGCTGCAGCAGCAGCCCTAATGTCGGTGGGATAGTTTTTCCTGCAGGAGTTGTAAGTGTAACCAGCCAATGTTTATTTGTTTGTTCCTCATTTGCCGTCGTCTACCACGACTGTTTCTATCGACGCTCCCGCCGTGAGGTTTTAGCAGGCAGTATCGCGGCTCAGTTGCATGTCTGAGCATCTGTGTGTTTAAGGTCTACTTTATCGCTCTGGCTCAAAGGAAAAGGAGCAGTGGATGATGACTCTACCATGAATTAGTGTATTCATAAATATCATTGACCATCAGCAGTAGTTAAGGCAGTAGCAATCTCCATGGAGCTCGGTATGACCGTTTACATCTTCATTATAACTAACGCAATTGAAATGCCTTCATCTAGTGTAGGCGTCCATTTGAGAACATGACAGATTGCAACGCTTCAACGGGATAGACTTCACTTCCGCTTGAGTCCCAGAGAAACTTTATAATTGCACCCAGTGATATTAGTTATATATGGCCAGTTATATAAGGGAACACGCATCGGGTGATTGATTACCCATCTGACAGCAGATATTTAGAAGCAGATATCCTGGTAATCGTAAAAGACACTAAATTCATACATACGCAGACTGTTACTCGTTATTATTAAACATGCGACAACGATGATGATCGACGTAATTAAAGTAAATGCTATAGCCCCAGTATTCAATGAATTCACCGCAAAAGATCTCTGACAAAAACGCATGCGTTCCACTGTTTATAATTGCGTACAAATATACTTAGCGACGATAAGCTGCCTGATCAACCTCGATGAGAGTGGCGCCTTCCGACGCAGACCCGTATAACATTATTTAATTCACATCTGCCCGTATAGTCCCGCTGCGTATGGTCAAAGAAGCCGGTATAACATCATTAAGTAGACATGATAGATAAAAAAAAAACGTTGTTTTTACTCTATATATTGACGAGAACTCGGCAAGCAGCACAATAGAACAAACAGGCTAGTTGACAATACGAGAAATATGATGTTGGCGTTCCTTAAAGCTGAAACAGCCCAGGCAATGACAATTAGCTACTATTAGACATTGTAGGTGGCGCTAGCTATATTAGATCAAAGCTGATTTCTGTAAACATCTTGTACAGGTGAGTATTTTTCCTTTGCAGAAAAAGTAAAAGTTCTACTGTAAATTAGCTTGTACCCGTTAGATTCGAGAACGTTTTGTCGGGAATTCGCATAGTTTCGCGTAGAAAAACCAATCCTTTAGATTTATTATATGATTAATCATCGTGTATCATTGCAACCGACTCATGACAACGTCATTGAAGAATCAATCAAACTGCAGGTAAATTCTGCTTGAGAAGCTATGCGCAGTAAAAGAAAAAGACATGAACTGGTAAATCGTATTCACCGGACGACTCTAACCTACCCGCTTCTGCTCTTTTGAAAACCACTTTTAACCGGCTTCAATGACGTTAATCGAAATAACAGTCTTTTTGTGATATACGATCTAGAGCAATAAGTGGTGCGCATTTGCTCAATCTGATTAGGGCTGTTCCAAGAAGACAGCCGCAACAGTATTGCGCACAGACTTCCAATAAATTACTCGCTCTACAGTTTCTTATAAAATATGGTACTATGCTCTATATGATAGAATCGCCACCTCCACCTAATGCTAAGTCTACCATTATAAAACTATGTAGCTTTCGAGACATTTTACTTAGACGTCTTATGCAAGTCTCTTATTACTTTGTTTCTTTGGTGTTCAAAGTGTGCCCCAACTTCAGATAACCTTCGAATTTCTTTATCAATGTGCTGGGTATAAAACAGAGTGTCATTCATCCGCGAAAGTCAGTGGATGTAAAGGGAGTAAGGTAGTTTTAACACTTACCGATCTATCCAGAACGTCCACGGAGTGTTCAAAGGAATACATTTCTCATCATTCGGTTGAAGTTGCGTTAGCTTCGAGCATTCGTCCAGGTACGCCATTTCCGAACTTTTGTTTCTTTTTAATTATTTTCAAATGGGCGTCTCAAGAAACGCACTTCAAGTCGTACCTTGAAAAGCTTTATTTACATTCAGTCTGTCTCATTGAACGGTATTCGCAAAAAACTTGCAGTTTCGCGCACACAAATTTCTTACAGGGGTTAATCGCCTGTCGAAACTGATGAAGCTTTGTCAGTAAATCAGAGTCTTCTTTCAGTTTCACGATCCCATGAAGCCTCGCAAGGACTGGTTGTACAATGTTTGCATCGCGTTTTTCTCCTATGACAAACAACCAAGCGGGCAACAAACCAAGCAAACGCTACTACGCACACGTGAGCATAGGGATTCAGGCGGCTGACTAGGACACAGCCAGTTTTATCCGCGCACTAGTCGTGATCGCTAGGTGGCGCTTCAACGTCTACCAGCAATAGCAGCACTGGCAACGTCTGACGCTGCGGCATGGCAACTCAAGCCCGGTGGCAAGCCTTGCTGTTAGTCATTTGCCGCTGGTGTTTACAGAACGGTGCGCGCTTTCCGAACGAGAACGGAGGCAGTAATCGGCGACGAGAGAGCAAACGATGGTGACTGAGAACGAAACGGTCAACAGCAACAACAGAGAGAAGCAGCGACAGTGCGACGTCACGTCAATAACGCTTGTTGACTATATTGTCCAAAGCGTGGCCTTCGGTTTTAATGGCTTTATGAGGGATTGTAGATGTATGCTTGGACTCTCAGTCTTTCTAAATATATTGTAATTTCCATATTAGAGTGAAAAACAATGACTGAAATTCATAATTTAATCAAATAATTTGCATATTACAAACACAGCGTTAGCCTGTTTGTTTTTGCGACACATGTGCTCTCAACCGTTCTTCGTACTTAACGTCGGGTACTCTTTGACCTTGATGTAGATAGCTGGCTTCCTAGAAAAGAGTGGCTATGCCTGGATTCAAACGTAGACTAGCTCGTGTCTTGATACTGTACAGGCAAACACGGGCTAATGCTAAACTGTAATTGAACTCTAATAGCAAATAGACAGACCCGTAACCTCGCAACGAACTCGAACAAGTCAAATCAGAGGAATCCGTCGATTGACGGAGCAACAGGTAAAGTAGGTGACCAGTAGGATGCCTACAGACGGTAGGTGTTTAGTTTTTATTACATCACCGAGATTAGCATGAAAATAGCTGCTGGAGCTAAGCAGCTGCACTTGCGAGAGCCGTTGGTAGATAGAAGTGTTACCGCGTGCTTCCCATACAATCTTGTCATTGTTACTTTTTAATTATAGACTGACTCGACTACAGTCTTCCACCTGACAAAGCTCAATCCCGACCACGTAAAGTAGCCGTTAGCACTACCAGCAATAAAAACAGAAATATAAGATTAACGGTGGTTGATGTGGTTGCCAGCAACAGCGTTAACAACTGATCTATTTAAAACGTTAAATATCGTTGCAACAATATTTATCATCGCACAAGTCGCCTTGGTTTTTAATAGGCCTTAAGTAGTACCTTCTACCTACGACCCGCATTAGTAGAGCGTAGCGCTCTTTATTTTTCAGTTCCTCTTTCAAGGTTCACTTCGAGTCAGTTCGGATCTTCAATCAGATCCATATAGACTCCATTTTATCCTTGTCTGTCTCTTTCTTACTGTTGGCCGTTTCCTCCTTATGAGTAGGTCGTTTGGGCTAAGCGCGCTATCTCAACTCGTTCAAACGTACACGCACGTAAATCGGAACCGGCGAATGTGTCAGCTTGTGTATTTTCCTGTGTCCAAAATGTTTAAAGAACCGCATTAGACCATACTTTTATTATTATTATTTCATTATAGTACATCATTGGTAAGGGCTATATTCAACGGCTGGCCAATGCGGAAAGTTGTCTTTTAAACTGAGGGCGTATTTACATGATTATTTTCTTTTCTCATATAACTTGATTCATTGTATGTATTACACTTAATGGGGGCAAATGATTTTCAGGGTACTGGTGCTCATAAATGCGCACGAACTTCACCTATTTGTATATACTATCAGTATCAATATGAGTACAGTTGAAGGTAGGCAATTGATCCGCAATTGCCCACTCGATATAAAAAAAAGAGGTGAATTCGTTAACGAATCGCAACTTCGTAATGAAGAAATCGATGTATAATGCGAAGAATGTTCTAGCTCCTTAAATCAATGCAAACCATTTATAACAAGAGCATATACGACTGAAAATGCTTTTGAACAGAGCTGTATGAATCTCTATGTATATATATATATATATAGTTTTTTGAGCAAGCTACCTGAAAGGCTGGCGCTAAGAGATACCATAGTTCCACTAACAATTCAAAGTAATTGATCTAAGACAAAAAAATAAAAATTCAGACGTAGCATCAAGCAGCTTAAAGCTAGGACCCAACTTGTTAGTTGTACGGATACTTGAAATTGCATATTACTTGCAGCTAATTAAATATCGGAGCCTTTAAATGTTGATAAGCTGTGAAAAACACAGATGCATTTACGATTATTCTTTTATATCTGGGCTATTAATAAAGGGTCGCTAATAGATAGAAAGCTGAAGATACTTCAAAATTACTGTAAGTTGTCGCAAAATTCATCTAGTTGGAGAAATTGTGGTACGAGCATAGCAGCAGCTTACTGTGCAGGTCGGTACGTACTAAATTGTTTTTCTTGATCCATCAATCGTCGTCATGATGAAATTCATCGGCTGATAGACGGCGTTTTTGTTGCATTGCCTGATTGCGAATCGGAAGGTTTTGGTAAAGAAAACACAGAACGTATGTTTTATTACGATCAGCGTTTATTTGTGGACTTGTATTGATGACGTGATTAAGGTTGCGAAGTTTAACATGGCCGGTACTTGTATGAGGATTATTCTTTGATATCGCGTTAATTATGACTAGATAACAAAACTTCTATAGTAATGGTTTTTGTGTTTAGCGTGCGTAACCTTCAAGAACTGATGCGTTAGATTGCTTGATTTAAGGTTTTACCATTTTTTACGCATAAATAACGTTGAATTCCGTACAAAGACCCAACTTTTGACCAACAACATTTCAACCTCTCCGTTACCTAATCTTGTACAAAAAGTATTTTGTCCTAAATAATTAAATCGTTTGAATTTTGGTTTTTTATCCATTATAAACTCCGAGGTGTTTCAGCTCGTTTTGGGACAAGCGTCCAGTTGCACATGGAAAACATTAATAATGATCCGTTCTAAAGGAACATAATTCTTCATCATCGATTTGAGGAACCATAGCAATGTTATTACGATAGTTTTCTGCTCGTTTTACAAATGTCACCTCTTGATATCCGCTTGGAAAACGCTTGGTACCCGCTGCTCAAGGTACCCGTTCTCCACTGGAAAGAGCACAGGGAAAATTAACTCAAAGTTGCGTCAGTAAATGCGCAAGAACGTTAAAAAACCTGCGCGGACGTTGCCGGTTCATTTAATAAAAATGTCTTTGTTCGCTTCAATCACGATTTTTCGCCTCTCTGTGTATACGTATATTTGAGGTTATTATGTTTATATAAATATAAAATGCCATGAAGGAAGAGAAAACTATGAGTGTGAATATTTTTTTCAGCTGTTCCAGGGACGTCGCGACATCGTTCGTTCTATGAATAGATATCACAAAAACCTTTGCTGGGCTCATCGCCTTGATGTCCATATGGTAGTGTCAGGACAGCCTTGGCTTTGACAAGCACTGCTAAATCATTCATAACTCGCGTTGTCCTAGCATTTAGAAAAAGGTAACTGCAATAAACAGTCGTAACAGATGTAAATTATTATGTGATGAAACAATTGAGGTTTCAAAAAGGTTTTAGTTTGATAAATTCTTTTTTTGTTTGAATTTCGTAACTAATACAGCAGATTATATGAATGAAGTGCGTGCCTTTAACAAATTAATTAGGGACATTGATAACGAATTCACAATATTCTCGTACGTGCGATAGATAATCGTACTAATAGTCTATTACATGATTAATAATAGACCACATAGAAATTGGTCATGCGCATGCCGATGAAACTGTGACCGGTTGTCAGGGTTATAATGTATATAATACTAACTCGAACGCCGTACGTAAAAAGTAATAATGACAGTCGTTACTGACGACGACGCTAACGTTGTTAGTAGCACATGATGACTGGTTATGATAGAAACAATGCAGTATAAGTTAGTATACAAAAACATCATTCTCTTAATGGCGACGCAATAACCTGCTTGCGTAGGATCACCTGTTAGTTCGAGACTAGTTACGCGCATCCGCCCGTATTGAGGACCCACCACAAACAGCTCGACAGTCGCAATTACGAAATACACGCTTCCAAAGGCCAGCATCGGTCCAGCCAGAAAGAAAATCTTTTGATAGCTGAATTGATCTATGTTAAGCATTACCATAGCCATCGCCAGTACGAAGATCCGCCTGTGTGCCAGTACATATATGTACAGAGTTATTGTTTCGGCACGGTCGACGGCCTCCGGACGACTAACAATGAACCAATTCAGAGGGGACCGACGAAGCTACGTATTACTGGAGTACACACAATACGTTGCTATCAAAACAATTAAAGAATCGAGAGGCCCATTGCGGAACGAAACGGTCTCTAATTGTCTAGGCGGCAATGCACATAGGTAGTATACCTGTCACCGTTGGAAGCTCAAGGTGTCCCCCTACTGGTGCCCAGTAATATTTTGCAATTGTCTTAATTTTTAATACCATACATAAAGTTAGAACGCAGTGAACTGACGGTAATTACACTATGTATGCATAACATGTGTGAATGAAACATTCCCATCCTTTACTCTGAAATACATAAATTCTCCTTAGTTGTGTTATATATATGTAAATAAACCTAAACCATGCCTAACGGCCCAGGCCTAGTTAGATACAAATAGCAAATGGGGCCTACGTATTCAGACATATACCACCAGAATTTATAGAATTTATTAGCGAAGTCGTCGAGGTTCGTACAAGGCTAGTGGTCAACCTAGGCTAAATACGCACAACGTTAGAACCTGGAAAAGCGAGCGATGTGGACCGTCTATTTAGGTCTTCCACTAACGTGAACTCAATAACGGACCGATTGAGTAGGTGATAAGGTGTTATTGAGCAAGCAGGATGCTACCAAGTTGGTACCCAACGCGAAACTAGCTTGTACCGTAACTTGAGGCTTTCCACGTGTTCATCCCGCAGGTGAGTTTGCCGGTGTATTCAGAAGCAGCGGTCCTTCTAGAAAACAACACGTCTTACACTTTTGAAAAGCGTATTTTAGAGATATCACTTTTATTACATAAATTGTATAAACATTATACGCTATAAATTAAGAGAACGTAGATAACTTTGCAACATTAATTGATATTATTTTGACTTAAGAAATTTGGGGCGAACAGCCTCAAATTGTCTGTTACAAGTACCGCGTTAGTTCGAATCAGCCCCTAGTTCTTGCCCTTTTTGGTCAATCATGAAATACACTACGCGACAAGCATGATTAAGTAAGGAATCAGATGAGTAACCACGAACTTCGCATGTTCAAGCTTTCTGTAAATCTTTATTGGAGCAATACTTAATTCTCGTGAATTCGCAGTTTTTACAATGCATGATTCGAGATACATTACAATAGCTAGAAAGTTTATTTTTTTATTATATCCAGTCAAGATGACTGCTACTAAATTGTATTGGTTTTATAATCAAAGATAAATCTTAAATGGCATTTAAATGACATATAGCTTGACGGCGATGTAAGAACGTTAACCATATACGAACATCTAAAGAAATTCAAATAGTCAAATCGGGAGACGCGGTATATTTATATATTTGCTATCTTCGTTCTCGCTGGTGTTGCCTGTCTCGTTTTCCGCTATAACACCTTTAAAGAGCGCCTTTAGCATTTAATTTAATATACGGTTTAGATTTCAGTATTGGGGCTAATTTTGGTTAACGGCTTAGACATTCGAGGACTCCGCGGACGACACGCGGCATGTCTATGCCCCGTCTCAAACCCAGACAAGCTTAAACGATAAACACTTTATCACTAACGACAACGAAAAAGATTAGAACATTTCACTGATGCAGTCCATCTCATTCCAGCTTGGATAATGTAACGTTTCGCAAAATGATTCGAGTTCAAAAACTTCTTTTTGTTGGAAGCCAGTCAATACATTTTCGGCTATGCATGTTGTTCTATTGAGCTTTTGTAGTTGTTTTCTATCTGAATGTCTTTTTAATGATATTAGTACATTCTAGAATGGATGCAACCCAGATTGAAATATATCGTGTAGGAAGGCTGAAGAAGAAAGCCTGTAGTAAATTACACCGTGCGACCGCATTAACTTTTAGTTGAGATACTTGTCTAGTTCCTGTGAAATAATGCGTAATAATTTGAATAGTGATAGCCGTTACTTAACATATATATACGTATATATGTATATATAGTACACGGCAGGAGTGATTCAATGAACACGCTTATATAAACAGGTTGATAACGACGATAATACGACCAGGGAAAGAAGCATTCACGCTACTATTCGTAAATTTGCCTGATAGAAAAATTATTGGGCTTTACCAATAAAAAAGACGGCGCATTATGTTAAATTTTGACACATGACCCCCATGAAGGATCATGAGTAAAGACAAATAACCATATGAAAAATCGATCATTGTGTGCCCGTAGCATTTCCACGTGCGAGTTGCCCAAACTGACTGAAATCACAACGAGTCAGTACTCTAAACGTTACTTCATTTTTTCCCGTCTCAACTCCCTGTAGCTCCGCTGTCATATTAAGCGATACCTGATTCCAGTGTGGCGTTGAAAATAAGACGTCGCGGCACGGAGCAAACGAGCACGGATTGTTACATAATTAACTTCAGTGACAATTTCGTAGAAGAGCTTTCTTTACAATAGCAATCTCGCTGGATCTCCTTAGTGCAGCAATAACAGTATAGTACTTAGGCGCTTGAGCTATCAGGTGAGTCGTCCCTTAAAGATGTATGTATTCCCGAGCATTTAATAGCCTGAGACAATAACAGTGTGGTCCTATCGTATATCGGTGATTGTTTTAGGCTAACGGAACATTATCGGTGCTGTCCTATTAGCGTCAACAACAAAACCAATTATTCTGCAAGATTCAGTCATGCTCACGAACAATCCGTGAGGCATCGGCGATTCTGCTGGTCTTAGATGGTACTCGCCGAGGTTTCTGGGGTATGGGTGATCTGAGGTGACGTCCGTGGCCTTCTGCCAAAGGTGTGCCAATGCCAATTAAATCAAGCAGGGCTTCTGAATTGAGTAGTGGTAAAAAACCTAGTAATTTCCAAAATGCCTGTCATGTCTGCTCAGTACATAGCTTTTCGAAAGGCTTGAAGAAGTAATCCACCTAAAATTATAGACGACAGCCCAGGTACGCTGTTCAAAAACAAAGGAACATCTTTCTATACTTTAATCTGGTAGGAGAAAAGCCCGTGTTGATGGATGGGTTGACTACATTGCTTAGAGGACGACCAAACGCTGACGCAGTATTTCTCAATAGCTCGTTCGAAGGATCAGCAGCTTCTCGGGTTTCCTGCTTTCGAGTACTATTTAAGCCTGGCCCGCAGTAACATGATTTAGTTTGAACGACGCTTTGTTCGTCTGCCGAAGCGATGCCTGAACGATATCAGCATGAATGTCAAGGGAAGTAATGGTCGTGGAGAAATATATGCTGAGTTCGTTAGCAATTCGTTTAGGATTTTGGAATCGTTGCCAAGAGCCGATATCGAAAATAAAAAAACGACCCCCTTAACTTTCTTGTACTACAAAATTCTTCAATAAATTTTCATAGTTTAGAAATATCATGTTGCCAAGTAATAAGTTCGCGCTTGTAAAATGTTTCCCTAGCAAACTCTACTTCTCTTATCACATACAGATGTCCCGGTTAGAAATCAGGTGTCATATGAGTGTTGGGCTGAAGACGTAGAAACTAGCTTTGCGACACTAATAGATTTGCGAATTACTGCAAGACGTAACTGATTCACTATTCAAATGAGTAAGTTTATAGAGACTGTTTAAAGTTGGTCTAGCCTTTAGTGCATGCGTCGAAAAAAATTATACGGTTACAAAAGTTTCTCAGAGGGAGAATTAGTTGAATGACCTAGATCTATTTTAGCTAACTTTGGACTATCAAGGAAGTACATCAAAAGACTAATAAGAGCAAAGCTTCTGTATGGCCACAGCTTTACACAAAACGTAATCTAATTCGTCTCTTTCTACGGTCTTATTCATGGCAAACTTTCATTTGCTCATACGCCTGCGTCCTAAGATCCTGAAGTGCCGGTGTGTTCTGCCTCGCAAAGTCTGAGTAAACGAGTTTAGTCTAAGGTTTTTAAATAATGCATGAAAAAAAGGCGAACGATAAAGAAAGCCTGCCTAGAGTACAATTTTGACAAAGTGCCTTGTTTTTCGCCTTCTTAATAATTTGTCTGCATGGATGCAGTATAAAGAAAAGAGGCCCTGATTTCGGATAAACGCCCCTTATCACAAGATTCGTACATGTAAGGCATATGCTGACCAGTTTGTGTTGTACTTGTATTAATGATTGAGTAGAATTACATCGGCAGTTGAGATGCGCTGAGGTAATATTCCGTAGCTAATTAATAAAAACAAATAGTATAAATGTATCTTCACTGACGTAGTCTCTAATTGTGACCGCTATTAAGTACCGCTATCAAAATACGTTTGTTGAAATAATGAGTATAATTAGCACTTGCTTAAAAGTTGCATGTCAGTGAAGATCCTGCTCACAGATTACCGTTAACGCCACTGAGAGAAACGTAATAACAGGTTACATATTGCAAATTGTTTATAAATACCCCGTCGTCATTGAATTGCTACGCTACCGCATTGCGCCTATGGCACAAGTGCACTGCGACTCGTTACTGTAAACTAGCGAGACAGAACGGGTACTAGGAAAATCAAAGTGAGACCGTACTCCCACTAGATAAACGATCATCAGGGATATTTTCGTATGGTCATAGTTGTTGTAAAGTTTTTGATGAAATCAACAATACTTAGATCATGGTAACCGGATTAGAAAAAATGATCGCAACGAGTAATGGTAGACAATCATCACTCGACCTCGGTACTGCCAGCTTTAATATTGGTAAAATCCACCTCTGAAAATTAGTATAACATGCGGATATGCGTAACAGATGGGTGTTGTGGGCGTGCTCCTATGTGACCGACAAAACGCTTCACGCGACATAGCGTCGCTCGAATTATACGATGAGTTCCCAGTTACATTGTCTTGACAAAGTTACCTGATTTCGTTAGAGTTCGGGAACGTGGCATTCATTTATAGGAGAAATGAAGGTGTGAATCTTAGAAACTGTCGACGACTACGGAGTTTACATAAGGCCATTCATAAACGCCATGTTTTCGTCTAGCTATTTAATTTGCTTAAAACAAGGATATCTTCGCACGGCACTTCGTTTGATCTTGCAATCTGCGGTCGTTATTATTAAATCATAATTTACCAAAAATTTAATATTTAACAAATATTTAATAAAAAATAAATTATTAAATTAGGATCGTAATTTAAACCCACAAAATCTGAGCTATAGTATGTGAGCGGTATTCGTTTCCTGTTGAAGCAGGTATGACCAAATCCATACGTTAGAAGACATCCGTCACGATTTCGAAGCAATCAGTTGGTTAATATTTACAACTCGGTAAAAAGGCATAAGGCAAGTGTGAATTATAACGTAAACGAAAAAAAAACTTAAACCATACGTGAATATTCTACTTCAAGTGAGAGGCTCGGGATATACAAACACATATAAAAGTAGGGCTGATCCAGCATTCTTGTCCTTTTCATGTATATAAACGATTTGTCACTGGATTTCTGAATTTGAGTATGATTAAAGGAACATTCTCAGTAAACCGCCCTAGGATGTCCCATTGAATGGTTTTAGTTCTTTCAAGACAAATATTATTTGCGTGGTATAGCAGGTAGGTCTGAAATTAAAGCATTACTACATTTTCAAACTTTTAGTCACAAAAACATTTAGTCAAAGACTTATCGCTAATTGTTACCGACAATAGAAGACTTATGTCAAAATTACATGTATAGCCACCGTTTCAAGCTATATAGCCGTGCTTCGAAAGTACCAGACTTCAAAACTGTGCATAACTACTGCTGAAATGTGGATCCGCCATTACGTTCTTACGCGCAACCAATGAATGTAAAGCGGAGCCGTGTATGAACTCTGACACTTGTTAGGATACCCCTTCGCTGCAACGGGCCGTCTATCGACTCGATAGGCAGTCCCAGGCTGAATCGTTTACTTCGATGTCATCTTTGTCACATATTGTTGGATTATTTTGAAACACAGAGTCGGATCGATCTTTATAACTCTGTAATTTCCGATCGTTGTCTATTCTGTACGTTGTTCTGTCTTCTCCGCGTATCGAGTAAAGCCAGGCGTAATGGGCCGAGAGCAGCACATGACATCCATTATCCCTCGCAGGACACAAATAAGCAAACAAAATAAATCTATTTTGCGTTTATATACACACAGATACACATATAAGGTTGTTTTCGGAACTCCAGATTGTGTTAGTGTGTCTGTTGAAGAAACGACCACGCCTTGATACTTGTTTCAAAAAGGAACACGTACTTACATACGAGCAAAGCAGAGTTCGGATAGCAGTTTTTCATACATACAAATGAATATCATTTAACCGGTTTGTTACCTATGCTTACGTCTAGCGTTAAGGAACGGACTACAGCTTTGTAAGTTGAAGACAACGGCCCAGAGGAAAGTTAACAGCGTGAACTCGTTGGCAATGGAAAGTGTGTTTTACTTTGTCTGTCTAGTGACTTTTTGTTGTGGAAGCGTGTACATATAGATTTATTACATTACGACCATTATAAAAACTTAAATGAATGGACAAGAAAGAACAACTATTTAACTATTTATGTTAAGTATGCACTTTATTAAGTATGCACGCAATTTGCATCACGTTTGATCATTACGTGAGTCAACGTGACTCGAGGTGTCAACTTTAAAGCTTGACGCAAATGACTCAGCTAATAGGAGCCCCTCTTGATCAAGAGATATCTCATTGTTTATTACTATAATCTGTGAGATATTTGACGCACTATTTTTTTTACAACAATCAATATATCTGAACCATGTTACAGCGGTTGTTGGCTCGACTAGCACGACTATAGAAAGCAACAGGAGGTAAGATAGAACAAGGACATTGCGCACTGCGGTCACTCCGGTGACGACTTACGGGATTGGAGTGACTGATGCAACAGCATGTCAGCCAGTGGGCCGAAACAAATGCTGGACAAGTTATCTTAACGCTGGGAGGATTGAACGCTCCTACGGCAACGACTATTAGTGCGGACTGTATCTCTGCAGGTGCTGTGTTGTCGCTACGTTATTCAACTCAACGCGACGTTAAGATCTTACTTCACCTATGCATAGCATAAGAACGCTATAAGGTTCAAAAAAAGAGATACCCTACAGGAATGTCGGAACGAATGTTTAAGTGACTGGGCGATAGGTAGAAGGTCGCGTAGTGCCCTATATATCGACAATTCCTGTGGCGGTTTATAATTTTCCATAGCTATTTTGGGTTATAATTAACTTAGTCATGCTCGCACTGCTTCGAAATGCTCTGCAAATTAGCCACATCGTCTCTATAACGGATTCTCTGTCAAGGCAACGTAACCTTGTCACGGGCAGAGTGCCAACAACGTAGAGAATAACTCAGCTTGGGACGCAAACGAGAGTGATCTAGTCACAGACGAATAGTAGGAAGCGACTTAACTGGAAATCCTACAATCTATAGTAAAAGTTAGTGGCGTCCTTCAGATTTATCTTTTAACGGATAACATGCAAAATTCCTGACAAAATCGTAGCTAATATGGGTAGCGCGGCAGAGTCGATCTCTGGACCTATTACACTGGTTTGTCCTACAACCAATTATCCAGATAGGCTTTGTACGGCGAAAAAGTAGACTGGATACTGGACGACCGCAACCTAACAAACATTAGAACGGCTTCTCAACAAATAAATATTGCATATATCCTATTCAACTGACCATAGGACTTGTTTGGGCAGACAAACTAGTTCTATGTTGCGCCAATCTCTGCTTATGCAACTCCGCAACCAATATGCGGAACGGGACGTGCGGCAGGAATGGACAGTTTCTCGAATAAGTGAGCGACGTGTCTTATACCTTTTTATTCAAATTACATTTTACTTCTATCATACACACAAGGGACCACCTTAGCTGATGGCACCGTTACATCACATAATATGATTTTCATCTATTTAGATCATAGATTTGAATGTATTCCGTAGAAAAGTGATTGAAGTTTCGGAATAGCTAAGGCAGAATTGAGGTAGAAATCCAGCTCCCCTGGATAATTCGATGGCTCGATTTCTGTAAAGCAACAAAGTACTTTTTGCGAAGATATATCATAAAAGGAGTACCAAAATCGAATGTCATAACTGGAAATGGCTTACATTGATGATCGAGGGTGGAAGAGATCAGATAGGTGTTGGGCACGTTTTAATTTGTCATAATATTTACTTATTTTTGACTAATTAAATATGAGAATAATGTGGTATAAATGAATTAAGTTTAGAATGTTTAATCTCTGTTCAGTGCCTATGAGGATCAGCGCTCGGAAAGCTGATGTCTCGCGCCAAAGATGTACTATATCTCCGCAAATGGATTAAAGATTTTTGTCTCAAAAGCCGTAGAAGTCACTGATATTTGTGAATAATTTCACGTCTCTACCGCTGCAAAAAAATGATAGTAAATAGTTCAATAGTGAAAAACTATATTTCACCTTTTCGGAAGCAGTAAGAAATATCAGTAAAAATTTACCCTTTTTCAGTCCATCTGCCAGATGTGATCTTCACAACAAATACAACTGCGAATTATTAGCAGCAATATCGGTACTGGCATAGCGAGTATTCCCTCTGCATCCACTCACCTGTTCTTATCATTTTATGGTTAGAGCGCTATTTATACAAATCAAAGGAAAGCTGAGTATATTCTTCATTGAAATAGATCGATAGAACTCGAATGACATAAAAATCAGCTTGCATTGTATCCACTAGCGATGAGTACTGAGATTATTGTAGAGCGTTTTTATGGTAAAGTGGGTAATATATTTAGACATATATGGTATGTGCTTAGATAGGTGGACTTGCTTTGACGAGGGAACATCCTACAAAAAACTAATTTTCAGGTTTAAAACTGCAAAGGCGATAAACATTTGTGACAACAGCTTGTGATAACCACATCTGGTAAGCTATAGGTCGAAAGCTTGGCAATCTGCGGTTGTGCTACACTTCTTTACCGCTCAGCGCACAACGCTTAGTCGCGACAATCATTCGCTTTCGGAAAGGATAACCATAATAACGTTAAAGGAATACTCAATGCTATATTATATTCAGTAGAAAAGGTTCTGCGTCTAAACATTGAAATAATGGCCTGCACACCATGTCTAGAACTGGATTCTGAAACAGAAAGCTCTGCGTAGTGGACGCTTGTTTATGGCACGCTGAGTGCCTCGAAGAGACGAATTGAGTTCCATGTCAACTAAGATTATAAAAATAAACTGAACCAACAGAGTGCTAATTTTCACATACAAAGCACTTCTAAATAATGCAATTATGAATAAGTATAAACAATATAGAAAATCGTTATGAATTATACCATGTACAGGGTACAACCCACTACAAGACCATTGTTTTTAGGTAGTTGATTGAGTAGTTTCACGAAATCGCCCACGACATTTATAATCATAATATTAATTATTCTACAAAACTGAAATGTTGAATAGCATGTGAAGTACTAACCAATAAATGTATTTCATTAGCACAGGTTAATGAAAGTATACTTTTTGTCCTTTTCGGGGCAGTGATTCTCAGTACGAATTTGTAGTTTTGTTCTAAATAGAGTATAATAATTAAATTAGTAATGGATACTCTTTTGGTGTTTTACTTCTATAAAAGTTTCTTAAAATGTTGTGCAACGACCGTGCAACTTGGTGCATCAATCATCTCACACCATTATTATGGATTACAACAGTCGAACCAGCAAATCTCCTTAGAAAAAAATTAAGAAGTTGACGAAATACTGTATTTGCGTTGAAAGAAATTTTAGGGCTTAGAGTCGTTCGTATACACCACGTTTTGATTATAGAATATATCCACGTGGTTTTCTTTTGTAATCCGGAACGTATCATTAATAATGAATAATAATTAATATAATCATAATTATAGTTAGTTGACGGAACATATTAACACATTAATTTTATTTAAAAAATTTAAATTTAAATAAAACATGGCCATGTTTTGTTTGTAGAATTTATGTTATGCATATTATTTAATATACAGTTTTTATATTATTGATATAGTGATAAATATTAGTCTCCGATACAGAATGTACGTATTTTCGACTACTCTACATTTTTGTTGCTACTCCACGAGTAACTATAATCGGCTTTTATATAAGGGTTCCAGAAGATTGCGTCACATCTTGATAATCTGTAAATGAGTGCTGTGAATAAAACTGCGTTTTAAGGGTGAGTAAATGTTACGAATCTTTTTGGCCGCGCGGTATCACAACGATTGAGTGTATCGTCTGCCATAACGTTTCTGTCCATCGTCTGCTTGAATTCATGTTTGAGAGTTCTCTACGATTTTACCATCATCTGATTGGTTACCGAAGCCTGCGTGAACGGTGAGCGTTTGATGTTTTTATAGAAAATAATTTGTCACCCTAATTTTCAAAAAGGGCTACTTCGAAGCAATCGGAATCTATGGGCCACTAGAGATTAAAAAAATTAAGCTTTTGCCGTGCAACATACTATTTTCGTTATTAATATTTACTCAAACAGAAGGTGCGTAGTATTTTTTAAAGACTGACAAACTATGCTTTAGCAGAAAGCGTATTTTTTTTTATTTCTAAGAAATATTGATTTCCATTCACAACTTCTTAATAATACAGGAAACTGAAGCTACGGTTGTGTCAGCATAAGCATTATTAAAGTGTGGTTACTTTGGTTAAGTCGGTGATCCCGTAATATGTACTGTGCAACATTTTGCACCGTAAGTCCTGCGCAACTTATGTACCTGCATGTGTGACGTGTCAGTAAACATGAATAATGTAATCGCAAAATTCTACTTCGTATGCCTCTTATAAGTATCATAATCGGCCAAGCAGTATTTAAGTTAATATCTAGGCTGTTATCATAGATTGTTTCCCTATGGTGAAAAGAAAAAATAAATATTCCGATAAATCAGATAGCATTTCTTATCTTCAAAATCTACGATTACTTAGTCCACTGTTCAGCGCTATGCCTTAACAGTGTCCCTAGCAGTATTAAGTTCTGATATTAAATAAAAGCGCGGATCCTAAACGGATAGAAAGATATACGATAGCGATATAAATAAATCGATCAATTTTAGTGAGATCTCTAAGTAATAATTATTCTATACCTAGGTTACTTTCGCATTTACCTTTGCTTGTAATTCATATTAGTATTTATACAGATAGTACTTTTTTATTTTTTTTTATATTTTCTGGTAGAGCCTATATATTTTATGCAGTTCTCGTGCTCTTTGAGCGAAACGATAATCAACAATGAAAATTTCTCGCGTTTCAGATGGCTTTTTCTTCGACAGTGTTATCCCTGTCACCTGTTGTGGTCTCTTTACTCTCGTTCGTTACGGGGGTAAAAGCCGAAAGCTCTGAAACTTTCGATGCCTTTCTTTTGATTGTTGGAATCGCTGTCTGCATCACTCTGTCTTGCGGCTGTCTCGGAGTTTATGCCCGAAATAATAACGCCATCTAAAACGATTTATACTGTGAAGAGTGCCAACGTACCTTGGTCGTTGTCGTAGTCCAAAACTTAAACAGAATCACAATATAAAGCACTGTGATTTAGCGGTTACGTCAAGCATACCATCCAAACACCCGGATAGCATCAACAGCACTGTTACTTCTAGAAAAATATATTTATTAAATCAACTACGGGTCAACAAAGTTCTCTTTTATAGAATGTCTTTGTAGTTCTCTCGAATAAAAATAAATTGTTTTAGTTGGCCGTTTAAGTTTCAGTTTAGTAAGTTTTCAGTTTGGTAGCGGTTTTGTATCGCTTACATCATATAGGCATAATCGTATACATATAGTAGAATTTCAACAAAACTGATTTTTGTTATCGAGTGGGTGGCCAACAGAGTCGCACATTCATACATGTATTGTCCTTCCAGCCATGTGAGATTGACTACTATTTTGAGAATTCCTCTGATTGTTATGAGATTGTTGAATTGAACAGTAAGCTAACAGAAACAACTTGAATATGCCTTAAAAATGAATTCATTCAATACTACCTATATATCTTACAGTCCTCGTAATTCCAATACTCACTAAAATATTACTCACTATTATTTTCAAAGCAACCGTCTGATCAAAATACAAATTATTTTTTTCTTTATAAAAGCATAGACAATGCCAATCGATTATACTCAAAAACTTACCTCAGAATATTCTAAAACGGATTATTTCGACAATTCCGTGTCTACGCATAATCTGTTTTTAGATTTCACATCCTATTGCATGCTCGTCCCTTTACTTGCATAGAAACGGATAAACAAACGGATCCGACGGTCTTTGAAGTTAATCTTCAATTAGCTGGGCTAAGATGACGAGTTTTTTAGTATGAGTTAGAAACACTTTTTTATACACTCGTTCCGTATGCGCTCGGAAAGTTTCTGGACATCTATACATCTATTATTATCGTTTACATAAACCAGTAATGGAATATGTTTGCTTACCAGTTTACCTACATGGTAACTTTTTTACGGTAATTTCAAAAACCTGGTGATTGTACGAACTTGAATCAGGAGAATGACCAAGTCGAAACTAAAATTTGATATTTTTTTGTTCAATTCTAAAATTATTGGGGCGTGGCGATAAAGTCCAGCATTATCATCTAGTAACCAGGCTGTACGCTTTCGATTGTCTTGACAATGGTCTTTGAGGAACTCGGGATAGCGGGCTGCATTCATTGTTTCATTCTCGGCAAGATATCGTAGCGCCAGATGCCACAGATGTCTATTGAAAGTACCACTATTACCTTGCACACGAACCGACTCAACACTGCCCGAACTCGATTTCTCTCCAGAGCGACGTATATTTTTTTGCCTGATCCATTCTAGCTCGCAGTAGAAATTAAATCATTATCATCTATGGCTGTCATATGCTTCAAGTGGGTACTTTGTTGATTAGAGTTCTGCAAATGGCGCGTAAAATACACCGCACCCATTTTCAACTGGCCTGGAATCAATTTACAGGGAACCCATTTTTATTCAGTCTCCCCATGTTTAGGATTTGAATTATAATTCTGTAGTACGCTACATATGAAATTCTAGTTTAGACTGACAGAACTGTTAGACTCCGAAGTTTTGCTGTCGTAATGGAACCTCCTCGTTTACGACAATGCGTTCCTGTCTTTTGGCTTCCAACGTTTAGTTGCCTCCGTGCTAGACTTCAACATTTTAACCTTTGTTCTTGAAAAATTTCACCATTTGAGTACTCTGCTGTTGTTCATAGCCTTTTTTCTTACCAATTTTCGATGAATTTCCTGCACTGTGGCAAAAATAAAAACTTAACCACTGAGCATTGATTTCCGAGACGAAAAGATGCTTTCCTGCTAGGTCTATTTTCCTTCGAATAAACTCAAAAGGTTTTCACTCACAAGTTTCTAAAGGGAGCTGGAGTATTTACCAGACAAATTCCGTTGGGCCACGGCGCGTAGTTCAAAACCTATTCAATTTCAACTTATTCAAAAGCCAGCCGCATTTGCCTGTAACGGCTTAATGTATAGGATCGAATTATGCATTGCACAGATCACTATGACATTGTTTGACGATGACGTATGACCATCTATGTCATCTTCTTGGCGACAGAAAACACAGAAAGCACGCCTCAAAGTATGCTGAATCATCCACCTATATTTATTACAAATATATTTTGCAAGTCAGGTTTCTAAATAGAGGATGCCTTTCAACTTTATTTTTTGCCGAGACGCTTTTGTCATCACGTAAAACACCAGATTGAACTAAACAAAATACGCTTATCAAAAGACCAAATAAGCAAATGAAGGTAAAGAAAAGGCGACTATCTTGGTCGCGCAATTTTGTCTAAAACTACGCCACTGCACGTGGGTACATTGCCTAACATACTTACATAAAACTGCAGTTCGGCCCTAAGATATTACACACGGCCATCCCCGAACTGCTATAGTGGTCAAGAAAATGGAATGTTACGCGAAAGAAATTCTAGAAAATCCACAAGAAACAATTATAGCAAGAACTAATGGGCCCTTACCACTGCCCGTTTTTATTGCTTCTTTACTCGGTTATATACACGATAACATACGAAAACACCAATTCTAAGTCGACGACTACACACAAGTGGTTCGCCTATAGGCCCAGGTTTTCTTCCAATTTCTATCTTTTGGATGCCCAACACGTAATTTTTTTTATTTTTGGAAGCCCCATATGGCGAAGCACATAACATTCACAAAAATAAATGCTCTGATTACTATCTAAGTTGTTTCTGTCACGCACCGTAAGCTCAAATACATGCTATCACAAAACGGCCCCAGAGTGAAGATAACAAAGTAAGCTGAAGTTTTTTTTCTGCAAGACAGGATATTCTTTGATCAAAAGAGTGTTTCGCAACCAGATAGATGTTAGCTCGTGTCCAGCTGCCTTTTCTAAATCTTTCCCGTGTTTTTCTACACAGAATTTTTCAGCTAAGTGTTTCTCTTTAAGGTGTATCGTTTAAAATCTATGTAGATTACGTTGAAGTTTAATCACGGGTTGACTATAGCAAAGACGTTTTAAGACTCCAAAACGCCTTAGCCAATTGCTATCTCGGGTACTAAAATGTAAACCTTAATTGCTCTACAGTGAATTATGTTACTCTCTATACTGGGTATCGAAATAAAAAAAACAACTACAAGCTTGAGGAACTTGCTCCGCAATACTGTTTTTGGCTTGAGAATTCCAGTAACTCCGAAGCTCAGGTACTTAAAGTATGCTATTGAAAGAGTCACGCTTGCGAACTATAAAGCAATTTGAATGCTGGGAAGCTCTGAGATCATGGATCTGAACTAATACATCAAGGTTTTAAATACGTATGTCTTCTAGATTGTGACATATATTAGCCCTAATTTCAAGCAGGGTTAAAAAAAACTTAGAGTCGTTGCGACAGGTTCAAAGCAAACACCCTTGTTAAATATGACAAGTTTAAAATTAGTTCGCACCAATTTTAAACCTTTTAGATCCACATAGTGAGACTGATAGCCAACAAGCGCCTAACAAAGAACCCGTTGCTGTAAAGAATAACTCTCAAACCTCATCAGAATGTTGCTATTGCACAGATCTAGAATAAAGAACATTATGTAAAAAGTTAAAAGATAACACTGTAAGCGACTCGGTGTATACAATGGAGCATAAACTTCAGTGAAAATTCCAAAAAAACTTTACAAGTACAGTATATTTACAGATCACTTCAAGTTTTTTTACATGCATAAACTACATTTTAGGCTACGATGAGTGAAGTTTCGAGAAGTTCTCGTAGTCCACGTCTTCAGCAATGACTCCAGTTTTTAATTTCAACGTTGCGCAAAATTTATCCACATTAATGCTCTGCAAGGTGGCTTCTTGTCCTCTATAAGCCCCATTCACAATTTTGACTTTTCTGCCAATGGCCGGTATTACAGTCTCACAATGTACCTGGTCCAACTTCAGAGATACTCCGCTGTCTAGCAATTTAACAACCGCCCCATACCGGTCTACCACCTCCTAGAAAAAGAATTATGATAATCCATATAACATTAGCATCCAGATATAATACGAACTTACCATAGTTGTTTACACTTTTTAAAAACCTACACGATTGTGTTTCGGCAAATCAAGGTAAGATCACTCTAATTCGACAGATAATATTGGCTTTATAGGGTATCTGAAGTCAATATCTTTAAGATAAACTAGATTTTTCAAGAAAAAAAAACATAATAAATTATCTATTTCCATAGAATGGGAAGCTAGGGAATCGCTGTTATTATTTAAATTTATCTAACATTTTGAACGGGAGTCACTTGCTTTACAAGAAGCAAAACCACAAAGATAGGATTAGTATATAAACGGCCAATAAGTCTGAATACCACCTACCGTGACAACGCCTTTTTGTTTATAATACTTCTCACCGATGCTTTTTGTCAGCACTTTGACAATGATACCAGTTGTGAGCCAATAATCTTTCTTTGCAGACCTCTTGCGCGCTTCTTCCATCATGATTTCGTCAAGAGCTGATCGTTTTGAGGAGGATGATGACGAAGATGGTTTGTCCGTTAAATTGGGTTTCAAGGACTTTGACGAAAGCTTCACTAGGGGGTTGAATTTCGGTAAATGCTTGCTGTAGAAAAACGAAATTAATTAAAACGGCTCTGTTTAATAAATCTGCTCAAAATAGTCAATGTAAACCTTGCCCTAATTTAACATTTATCTCGCAATTGAACCAGTCGCGTTCAGGTTTGGGCCAGTTGATAGAAGAAGTCCAAAGCACGACCAAATACGATGTGCTAAGCCTGATGTCCTTTCAATTGAACACTTACGTTAAATTGCTTTCTTTCGCTGATGCGGTTGCAGAAAATGATAAAGTAACTTTCTCGTCTTCCTTTTCCCGCTTCAACACCTTGCTGTCGGCGGAAACCTCTTTAGAAAGACCACAGTCTACCTCTTTCTCTTTCAGTCTCTCCAGCTGTTGTTGAAGGAATTTCTGAGCTCTTTTTTCATCGTCCTTTTCGAGTTTGGCCTTTTTCGAACGTCGTTCCTCAGCCAAAATCGCTTCCGATGTTCGATCAATGTACGCAACAAACCAACCCTTCTCAGTCTCATCAACTGTGCAGATTCCTGGAATAAAAATATCCCAGCTTGCACCATTAGACGAAGATTCTCATGGTTGCACCCCAAAAACGCGGAACTAAGTAAATTCATAACCCTTATGGAAACACTTAGAAAAGCACACATATTAGTATGCCATGAAAGCCCCTTCTAACCTGAGCAAGAGAGCATATAAGACGAACACAACACCAAGAGGTAACAAATTTTCATCCTACAAGACAACTTATAGATGCACTTTAATGGACCATATACAAACCCCAATTTTAAAAAATAGTTGTATAAACTATATGATTGCATATTTGTATGCCAGTCAAGACGTAGCACCAACCTTCCCTTCCAAGCCATTTTATGAACTCTGTCAATGTTAGCCATCTTGTCGAATTCATGTGTATATGCTCCTTGAAGCGAATATACTCCTGATATACTTGGTTAGCATGTACACGTTTTCCTCCATATTGGCGGCGAAGTATATCCAGGTATCCCTCCTTAAATTCTCTATCCAATAAACATCAGTAGATAAATAAAAATGGTTTCAGTCAATGATAACGCCGCAATATAGCCTATTCACGCACAAACGCTGATTTTATATAGGTCTTAGACCCATTTGTATGGTATGAAGGCTTCTACACTAGAATAAAAGGCGAGATAAACATCGATCTTCGTCGGTTCTTACTCAGAGAATGAGTCGAGATACTGCTCTGGATTTTCCGCGAATAACAGCAGCTGCCTTTGATGGGACTCAGACATCGTGTGACACTTGAACCCGTTCTGAAATTTATGAACAATATTGTCGCAAAATTGAGTGTGTCAGTGAGTTCGAAAAAATTTCAGTTATCCTAATATTGAAATTGTTTTTACTCTATTGTCTCTATTCTAAGGAATAACTATATATGGCTGAGGTCTTTTCTTCAGAGATACTCCCGTCATATATCATTGCCCTTCTAATATGCATGTCTGCTGAAGCGGTGCACGCAGATGCTAGCAAAGAATTGTGTAAATGTCAAAAAACACGAGTACTGTTATAAATAATTCAAGTAATAAATAAGACCACTACTGACCTCATCTCGACACTGTTTCTGACACATTTGGCAGTACCATCGTAGCTTCTGAAGCCCTTTCGACTTGATTGCGTTGGCGATCGCCTTTGGTGTTCCAGCCTCCGCTTTACCCATTTTTTTCGAGGTGCTACCCGACGAACGAAAGTAGAATACAAACTACCTTGTTCGGGAAAACTCAATAATGGTGCATGATATAAAACTAGTAAAATTATTCAGTACAGTAATCACCTTATAAGTGAGATCAAAGGTATTTCAAGAATTTTATACGCAAATAATAATTCACAAATCGTTTTACGGTAATCCGTTGAACAAATCGGTATTTATAATACACAACATTAGACAAAAACGGCGCCGCAGGAAAAGAAGGCGATGATCGCCTTTAACAGACTCAAGCCAACTAAATGTTCTAAATATTAGTACTGTTCTGTTTTTCAAATAAACAATAGCAGACGCCCAAATTTATGGACAGATGCATCAATGTGCTTTTGGAACTAACTTCAAGATGATAGACCTTTAACCATTTTTTTTAAACTGTACTATATGATCAGGTTTACTGAATATCAGTAACATCAATATGGTGTAATCATAATATGAAGACTTTCCAATGCACATATGCCGGCATAATCTGCTGCAACTAAATAGAGACATGTAGTCATAAAAACAAAGATGGTAACAATGGCGACACGTAATATTGTTTGCAAAGATCGGTTCCGTCTAACGTAGCAGTTATTTGCAACAACTGTAAGATCCATTAGTTTGTAAAGCATTGCATTTATCTGGTAGCAGCGACTAAGAATAATATATCCCCAACGTAACTGTTTTAAGACGAAACCTCTGATTCGAATTCATAGCTACATACGACCTTCCTTCATTTCTGCGAGCACCAGCGGGCGAGCGGGCTGGCCTTATTTGCTTGATACCCTGATATCACTGCGTCTGCAAACCTCCGTTGATTTCACGTTAAATGTCGGAACATGGATTTCTAATCAGTAAACAAACTTGTAAAGGACGGCCATTGCTAATCAGTAGACAACCCTTTAATATTAGTAGATTGTTGAAAAACACAGAGCTATGGGTTCGAGAAGACTAATTGCAATTATACTCGCCAAGAGGCAGTTGTCCGATCAGCCTCCTAAAAAGATTAAGAACTTCGCTGAAATTTCGCAAACCACCAACCAGGTACGTGAATAAGGCTGATACAATAAACAATGGAGAATTACTGTTGATTGTAGCGAAGAGTCGTTTACGCCTGTTTTGTCAAATATTACTGCAATATCATCAAGATTTTAAGCAATAATGTGGCTTGCATTATTGTACACTGTACGAACCTTCATGTTTCGGGGAACCTTTTCCCTCCCCCGGAAATACTCATATATTGTAGGAAACGCAAAATCAGAAAATAAAATCGGATACTAACAAGTGGTACAGGAGTACACGTGTGTTAAGCATGCAAACATAATTATCATCATTATATTGAGTTGTAAAAAAATATTAACTGTTTCACTAGCTAGATAGAATTGAAGCTACAAATATCTCATGATGAGTCGAATTGCCGCCGGTGTCATCTGAAAGCTGAGATTTGACAGTGGTACATACGCTGATGTTGTCGAAGTACCTTTATTCAATCAACAAAAAAAGAATTCAAAACGTTTGGGTACCGAACAAATCAACATAAAAAAATACTCTATCGTATTTCTATCTTTGAAACTCCAAGGAAATGAAAGGAAAATGAGCAAGCTTAGTTGATATAAAACGTACTATAACATACAATAATAAGCAAAAAAAAAATTTGCTCTACAGTCTGCGGCAAAGCTCAGACTGACGCCAAGGAAAAAGGTGATGCTATGCGTTTGGTCGAATTGGAAAATCCATTATGAGTTGCAGGCGTTTGGCAGAGATTGATTCGAATCTCTACTGTGAACAACTACGAAGATTCTAACAAACCAGGGAAAGTAATCGACCGGTGCTAATAAACGTAAGAAGCGTCGTCTTCCATTCCCATGAATGCCAGACTATATATAGTATCAACTACTAGGCCAAAATTGAGAAAAAAAAAACAGACGGAAAATTTAAATGCGCCTGTGTTATAGCCCGACTTTTGCACCATCAGACCTATATATTTCAGTTTCTGCAGAGATTTCTCAGAAGAGTTAAATTTCGTTCGTCAATAGAGGAATACAAAAATGACTTCTCACAGTTTTTGCCCCGGCAACAGCACAAAATTTCTATAGCGATGGGATCATAGTGTTATCAACAAAAAAGGTACACATAAGGTTTAATAATGTTATTCTAAATTAAATATCTTTGATTTCGTTTTACGAACGGTCAGTACTTTTTCGGCAACTTAATGGATTAAAGTAACAAATGCTGAGTCTGATATCATCACGCATTTCGTTGTGCTCGCCAGGCAGAAATTAACGTTTGTTTTTCTAAATATATATAAAAGGGCCTGATAATACTTCAAATCCATGTAATAGTAATTATTATTTCTCTTATTATACTTATCAGCAGATCATAACGCTGAGTTCTTTACTGCGCATATGACGTCTTATTTCTTCAGTTTACAAAAAAAAAAGGTCAATATAGGGACTTCAACGGTTCAAATGAAAACATTGCTAAAAAGCTTATTTCATACATGAGAAACAAACAAATAAAATCGGTGTGTATTACCATATTTATACATCATTGCCGTAACATTTTCTATATTATATATATATATAGATTTTTGGTCTTCAAGAAGAACATTGAAGGGTCGGACCGTACGTATTCAAGGATAGAGCTATAGAATACATTTTCTATTTAATTTAATCATAGAAGGGTGCACGTTTATTTTTATGCTTAATTATTTAAAAAAATATCCTTTTTAAGTCTGACGTATATTTTTTCATGCAAACACGTATCAAAAACTCCGCTAGATTCAATTACTAGCAGGATCTTTTGTCGATACTAGTAAGACCTGGGATTACCTGCAAATGGATATCAGTGAGTGGTAAATTGTTCAAAAGCAAAGTCAAAAAATTCACGGATGAATTTGCTTGGTACATAGTACTTTAAGATTACCTTTACTATCTAGTACACGAAATTGTAAAAGCTAGATTTCATTCAAATTACAGCCTGCTAATCAATCGTCACCTTCGTCCGCACCACAGACGGTAGCCTCTCCAAGAGCTGCGTCAAAGGCTTCTGAGCGCTCCAGCTCTATAACAGCCGCAGCCGGACTCAACAAGGCCGCTGGTGAAGAGTACCTTGTGCCGGAATACTCCAAGCATAATGAGTACTCATTTTACGATCTCAACCTCGACCTGACAAAAGAACGGATGCCCCAGCCGCAGGCAAATCGACTGGATTAGATCAGTAATATGTAGTAATACTGAATAAATGCAGAAATATTGAAGAAGGAATGGGTCGCACAAACCTGTATAGGCAGGAAACGCAAAGAAAGCGCCTCACTGTGTAGTTGCGAAACAATTTATAGGAAATAAACGATCTAATGTACCAGCTGGACGAGAGCTTCCAAACACTAAGCAAACAAGTGTATATCTTCATTTCATTATAATGATTATTAGGTAAACATTTACGAGCTTTTCATTTTAAAGAGCCTTACAGACATAAGACAAATACACAGTTACTTCTGTGTTAGCCTAGTGGCTGCTATACGATATGCTAAATGAAATGAATGTTTTTTTTACTAGAAGTCCACTGAAATTTGGATTTAGAATGGTGATAGTGTCTTTTATATCAACAGAGATCCATATAAAATGGCGGCAACCTATAGGACTGTGACATTCTGTAGACGGTGTCAGGAATAGTACCAAAACCGCTGACTTAAAATTATGATGCGGAAAAATCAGACTGTGCAACATGGAACATTTATGTTAAAACGCTGTAGTTGATTTGGCAGTCATACTCATGTTGTTAGTTGAGAGGTTTCTCATTTTTGAGACATACAAGTTCTACACAATGTCGACTACATCCCATACCTAATTTACAACTAGTAAGTTGTTAATTACAGATAATTCCGACGAAAACGCTACGTTGTCAACTTTACAAAAGTTACGTTTTATTTTTCTCTTTTTTCCTTTCCAAACCTGTGATATCTTCACACCGCGTTTAAAAATAGACGAAATTATTCTTATTATCCTACAGAATTTTGCAACCAACATGGAATTAGAGGTCCTTTGTTTTCATGTTTTCCTTATATATGTTCTTATATTACAGGCGTGCTTCTGTGCGCAGGCGACGTTTTTACTCTGCCTGTTTGTTTTATCCTGGGGAAAAGGGGTAACAATACTAGTTCATCCTGTGTTTCGCTCAGTATATCCTATCGAGCCAACATTCATGCATTAGTTGTTATTATTATTATCAGCGCATAGATACAAGTCGCAAGAACATCTAGCGCGAACCGTGATGCTCAATTGATAACGGGATAAAGAGAATCCTTCCTTTAAACAAACATTATATTTTTATGATATAGTATGTATATATGTCGATCCCGTGAGCTTCGTCTCGTGTCAGTTTCTCCATTTGCATTCGCCTAACGCACATGCGCGCACAACGCAGACTGCGTTCAATTGCATTATTGTGTATTGATCTTCTTTCTGTTTCCTTCCAGAAGAGAAGCTCTGAACAAACAAAAGCATATGTTTTATCATGTATATCATTTGCTTGCAACAGAAACGGCAACACTAATCAATACATAAGCGGGCGAAAGAGAGAGCCTGTAGGATTGCCTTTCATTTTACAGTGCGTTGCAACTGTTGCGCCAATTTCTGTCTCCATTACATTCATTTTCTTCTATTTCTGCACAGGATGTCGTTTAATTCCTCTTCTATGGCAGTCCCCCTTTCTGACCTCTGTCCATCCCTAAAGTTGACAACGGAACGTTACAATTCTTCGTACCGTGTCGGTTTCGTCTCGTATCGCCTTAAATCGACGGCTTGTCCTTCCAAGTGCATTTTCTCATATTTGGACGTTTTTTCTACTCGTTTTTGTCTCTCATTCATTTATTTCATTGATCTTTTCACAAGCACGATCTTTGTATATACAAAATGTACAGATTAACCTAGTAGTAGTGGTGACTGTGTTTGCATGTGTTATTCTTGTTTACGAATGTTCGTGTCCCTACCTAATATATATATAAATATGTATATA
>NW_019211457.1:23858796-23898823 GCF_002443255.2 Varroa destructor | reverse complement strand
ATATTAGTCTGTCTATGGTTCTTATAGAGCAGATATTGACGATCCAAATGACTTAACGGTTATCATCAGTTTATCTGCAGGATTTCAGTTCGCCGCCAAATGATTAGATGGGTTTCGTTAGTAGCTTCAGTGTCCTGACTAAAGCTCACAGATGATTCTTTTAATTGAGGTAACCTCGGCACTGAGGTGTACCGCAGAGACATTTAATTTTCTCGTCTTCGATCGGGAACTTGTAGTCGTAGGTAATTTCCTCGTTCACCGATATATCTCTCTTTGAATATATGACGATCTTTTTCTCACCGTCGACCGTAATTACTCTGGCATAACAATTTGGAGTACAACTGTGATTTATGAATCGTGCAAGATTTCCGCACTTCGTTGCATCGATAATCGTCTCTTGATCAACCCGAAAGAGGTAGGACGACCCAATGCCGATCTTCGCATACTGCACCTCGCGGAAGTCTGCAACAATAGATCGCACACAGTGGCCAACATATTCGATAACCATTTCGTCTGCGGCGATCGGTTCGAGAGCAAATAGACCCCAGTCATGGATCTTCGACTTCGCAAACTTTAACTGTTTCTTGCGGAACTTGAGCTGGTTAAATTTGAGCAAGTCGGACTGGGCTTGTGCTTCCTGGAAAATGGTTAATAGGCGACGTTGATTGGAACGAGCTTCTCGGGAAGTGGTCTGTGAGGCCGCCACTGGGGGCTTGGCAGACTGGTTCGCCGATTCATGAGTTTGCACATGCGAAGCCTTGTATTGTTGCTTCTCCAACGAGTCAACTTTGTAATACCTGCATTAGAACAAAATGAAAACATTACTTCAGTGTGTCTGAATTGTATTGGTTTCGTTATGTAGCGTATATCGATCTTACAAAGTTCACTATCGTGTGCAAAAGCCTTGATCGTTGAAAACGTCCAAGGTTTGGTTTATTTTGTAAAATACTCAATTCCGTTTACCTTGACTGATATCGATAGAGCATTTTATATACAAGTTATATGTCTGCACTAACCCCTCGGATCTGGCACATCCTGTTACATGTACTCTGCGAGCGTCCTTTCTGCGTTTGATAAAGTTCGGGATATTCGTGGGTACATGGTCTACCCAGTGCGTGTCGTTCAACCACGCGCCGTTCTTTTCATCCAGTAGAAGCATATCATAAGTCCGCTTTAAGTACTGCACATCCTCAGCATCGATGCCTAGAACCATTTAGTTGGACATTGAGTTGAAAAATGCAACGCTACAGAATTAGAGTGAACACATACGCGCCAACAATACATGGCGGAAACTGTTGCTGACGCGTATCGTTCGAATAAGAGATAACTCTTGTTCGTTTGCTCTGAAAACAGCTATGGTGCAATGGGTTTAAGTGATTAATGTGATAGCTACGGACTATCATTTGACCCAGCATAATTTGCGTTCGACGTTTATGAGTTTATCGAAACGCGCCGTCGTCGGTTAACTAATAATGTATTTGTTACGTACCAGTTTTGAGGCACTTGTAAAGAATTTCCTCTTCCTCCTCGTCGAGGCGAGCTCTGAACCCGCCTGTATCCGCTTTCGTGGCTTTGCGCGGTTTAGGTGCAGTCTGGTGCGTTGAGTCGAAGAGAGCTGTGAGTTCACGGAAAGATCTTTCTTGCTTAGGCTTTCGCTTATACTCTCGTTTTTTCTTGGCAGGCGGTTCCGGTTCTTCAGCCTTAGGTAGGCAATAGCAGTGATCGATATACACTGGATCACCACCTTCTTCTTTCATCTCAACATTTGTGTCCTTTGATGGATCAGCATTCTCCACATCCTCTGTTCCCACTACGTCAATTTCAAGTCTTCGTTTGTCCTGCAGCTTGTCCTTCTTACTAACTGCCTTCTTTCGCTTAGGAGCTGCACTTTGCGCTGGCTCCGGAACAGGTTCAGAAGATGGCTTAGCATTTTCCGCACCGCTTTCGGTACCGCTGCCTATACCGATTTTTTCGTCTGGCTCTTCGACGAGCTCTGGCCTGAGTTCCTCCTTGTCGGGCATCACTTTGAGAACCGAGTCCTCTTTAGGAGAAACAGGCTTGACTATGGGTGACGGAAGCCGTTCACTCGGTTCTTTAGTCATTTCAGGATGTTCGAAGAGGCTTTCCTCGTCGGCCTCCATCGGTTCGATTGTGGGTTCTTCGGCTTCCTCTTCGTCCTTGGCCTCCTTGGGACTAGATGGCTCTTCTTCGACGTCAGACTCGGAGTCGGTAAATACTTGATTGACCAACAGAACCTCTTTCTTTTTGGGCCGTTTGGAGTCCGCATCCTGTGACTTGTCGTCATCCGAAACAATCCTTCGAACTAACGGGCCATCATCGTCTTCTTCGGAAGATGTTGAATATATTTCTGCAAAATAAAAGCCTCCGATTATCTCTACTATCTCTGTAGGATTATACTGCACATATACGGCGATGCGAAATGTTTACCTCGCCGTTTTAACGCCGTTTATACCTATATGGAAAATGGGGAAATAAAATCTGCCATGTTCACCTTTAACTGACATCTTCTTCTTAGATTTCTTCGAGCTATCGCCATCATCGCTGAGATCATCACTAGTAGAGATGTCACTACAATTTTCATCCACCAAAGGTGGAGGTGTGGGTTTTCGAACTGGAAGTCGAATCGGCTCATCATCGCTATCGCTTGTTCGACTGCTTTCCTCTGAACTCGTATCACTCCGCCGACGTTTCTTGCGTGATGCAAGCGACTGTTGCCGGTTGGCGTTTCTCGCGGGTGAGTCGAGATCGCTGGACAGTTCTCCTTCCGAGATTGACTCAAGCCGATCCGAGTCATCGGCGTTATCATCCCTAATAAGAGGGGGCGGTCGAGCTCGACGGAATGAGGGCATTTTTGGTAGCGCCATACGCAGTGAGCCGAAGCCTGCTGCTGTTGGGTCAGCGTGGCCGCCGAATAGTGTCGATAGGGTTGGTACTGCTGGCTCCGGTCTAGTAGCCTTTATGCCACCTTTAGCAGCAGTTTCCGCAGCTTCTCGGGGCTCGGCTAACTGCTCTTTGTTAGCTTTTTCCCGAGTTGCATTCTCTGTCCACCACTGGTCGTATTTCGAGAACGCGCTCATCTCGATCATCTTCTTCGTGATGTCCCTCCGCATAATTTGCTTGAGTTCGGTGATAAGCGAATTGAGGACCTGATTGATCGTCGGGTCTTTATCGTCGAGACAAATGTTTGGTTGCTGACTAGGAGGCCATATTGAAGCGAACTGATGAGTACTCGGCAATGGTGGGGGAGGTACTGATGTCGAGTACGGTGGGACAGGAGGCGGCGGAGGCGGGGGTGCAGTAGGCGTGTATTGAGCAAAAGTTGGTGGAGGGTAGGCAAAAGGAGGGGGTGGTGCCCCTGGTGGAGGGGGCGGAATTGAATAGGGTGACACGGCTGGCGCTCCAGGTACCGGTGGAGGTGGTTGCGCGGTGTGTGCGTATATGCCCTGTTGGCCATAGCCAACTAGATACGCGGGTTGGCTAACAGGAGGCGCTGGAGGCTGGGGAGGTTGGGGTACAGCCGGCGGTGGTGGGGGTTGGGCCTGCGACTGTGTCTGTGTCCGAGGAACTTCTGGTTCGCCAGAGCTTAATGGACTTAAACTCATCTGGTCGTCATCGTCTGGTAACGAACTTTCCGAAAGTGATTCCGCGCCGGGCAGTTTGGGTACTTTCTCGTCGTAGACTGGCGTCGAATCGCTATCTGACGAGCCACTGATGTCAGACATGGAAGACGACGAATTCCAGTCGGATAGCCGATTCTCCTATAAAAATATAAGAACACCAGTTGGTATTCCAGCTTTATGTTTGGGTATCCCCCGTTGACCGATAGCGACTTGTTTAGGGACAACTGGGATATTTCAGCATCCGAATAAAATAATACCATACATTTCGCTTAATATGCAGACATCCAACATCTAATACGGCGGTAACTACCGAACGCTAGTCACAGCTGAAGCCCATCTTATTTAGGACTCAAGCAAACATACGTACAATACATATTAAGCCTTAATGCTGTTGCTGGGCGTATAAGCATGCGCCATTGTTTATGATCTTGTATATAGAATGAAAGCATTATTGCTTGGGTTGAAAGCTTTCTAAGTCAATATCTTTATAATATTCAGGTCAAGTAATGACAACCAAAGTCACTTTATAAGGGAGCTAGATCCGCTCTCTACATGCTGCAGAGCAGTAATAAATCTTAGACGATTTAGTTGTCAAGAAATGGAGTGATAAACATTGAAGGAAAAAGTCCGATCAATGTAACTTAACAGTAACATTCTGAACATATAGAACGCAAGTAAATAAAGAGGTTTATAGAGTTATCTAAAATAGAGAAATCACTTCGATTTTTCGTTATGTTAGATGTCTCAACTGATGTTAGTCACATGTATATTGACTAAACGGATTTCAGCACATCTCCAGCAAAGTATCTATCCTTCATACAAACGCTAACTTTTATTTGAAAAATACAAACGCATCAGTTGTAAATTAAATGAATAATGCCGTATATTTGGCTGCGGTTTTCGGTCGACGAGTCGCATATATAGTAATCTGATATGTGATAACTGTCCAATGGGGGAGAAACTTCTAGGTTAATGTTTGAGACAACAAAAATTTAATATAATAATCCATAACCTTATTATATCATTTAACTGGTTCTATTGCAATGATCAGCAAATTTATGACTCTGACAAACCTTTCGTAAACGCGTATACCGTTGCCATTTAAGGTAGGTCCGTTTATTACGGAAAGGCGACGGGGGTGGAGTTGGTCGGGGCTTTTTTGGCGGCGGTAGGGGCTTAGCCCTATTTGCTTGACCCTTGTTAAAGAGCATCTCGAGTCGAGACTCGAGTGACTGCCGCTGATCGCTGCTTCCGCCACCGGCTGAACTCCGTGATGCGTACTTCGAGGAGCGTTCATACGGCCTATACAAAGAGAAATGGAAAAATAGAATCGAAACGAAATCAGACGATGATGAGGCAGTCAACGCAAAGCTACTACGAACTCGCCAGCTATATCCAAATTATACTCAAATTAGACTCGCGTTAACGGTTCCTGCGGCTTTCGTTCGCATAATGATAAACAGCTAAAAATATCTGAAACAACATATGTACGTATTTTTGTACATACCTGCATGAATATATAGCTTAAGTTTATCATTAATAGCGATCATTGGGAGCCAATAAAGCTGTCGCGTCCTTCCGAGAAAGGCAGAAGGTACAGAAAAAATGCACAGCATGCGCATATACTACGGTATTTACCGTTCAGGAGAGCTAGATGGTGATCGTCTCGAGTTCCGCGAACCGCTAAATAACTCTTTGTTCGCAGCAAATGGAAGAGTCCGCGACGGTGGAGGAACTACAACTGGAGCAGGTGCCGCTCCGCTCAAAGAGCTCCCACCCCCCGACGCGTGGCCTACAGCGGCGCTGGAGCTACCGACAGCTGCACCGGGTACGCCTGCTAGATTATTGCTATGGCCTCCGTCGATAGGTGCTCCAACAATGGCGGCAGTGAGCATTGCTTGTGTCTGTAGCGGCGCCGGTTGGGTCGATCCGAGCGGGGGATTGGCCGTTGGTGGAGGCGGGTGATGCGCCTGCGTAGGCGGAGGCGGTGGAAGAGGTCGTTTCTCCGCAGTGAGCTCTTCAACCATTACCTTGCAACGTCGGCCAAATGGGTCGAAAAACACTTCGAGCAATTTGCCCATGAGGGAAGAACCATGCATTTTGTGCACGCACAGTTGAGCGGCCCGTGTATGGGCGAAGGTAACCCGGGCAACACCGAGATGACGGCGAGTACGTGGGTGATGGAACACTTCAACTTCCTCGACGGGTCCATAATGTTTACGGAGATGTTCGGCGAGAAACGCCTCATTTGCATTATCATTCAGATTGGTCACAGTCACTTCAACTGCAGGCGGTGTACCGACGTAGTTGTCGTCAATAGCTAGACGAGGTACGGCCAGTTCCAGCGCTTTACTTCGCGCTGAAATTACAACAAAAACAACACGCAGTTTTTTCATGCAATATGATGTCTCTTGATTTTTTCACTTCGTGTGCGGATATTAGCACTATGATTTCAATCATTTCGTATCGTATAAACATGGCCTGTGTGAGACTTTAAAACTAGAACAATGTGTAGATTAAATTCATTTAAAAATAAGCGAACGAAAGGTTAACTAACATACTCAAATATATACAACTAGCTACAAGGTTAGGCTGGTGAATTCAAATAAAGGCTACACCCACACATACAGTGATGCACACGAGGTGACCAGGACGGACCAATACGCCAAGAACAACGAAAATAAAATGGGTGCTCTGTTTGAAGTGGGGCAAAGTCAGAGATCTACTTTAGCACTTACTGAAGATACAGGTTGCATGTGTCAGAAGTTTCCAATGGCCAAACTATTCTCTTAAATCTAAATACATTATTGTCTAAGTTATATAGCAATATTCATTGTGGTACGGCCTATTAGCTTTGCATTTAGCCCAAGCCCATATATTAAAGGTAATTTCAATTTCGAATCGTAGTCAAACAAGTTTGCAATTACTGAGACACTCGCGATAATCAATTATCTGACAGACAGCAGGTGCTAAGTGTTTGAATCCTGAGTGCCTGAGAGAATCTTTGAGTTACGAATTAACTTTCTTGATTGGTAGAGTTGTGGTGGTGAATCAGTGCAATGTATCACGAATCTGACCCGTCTGAACTCGCCGAAATAAGCACCAATGTAGACTAAATGAAAAGGGTGATTGTTATGGAATGGTTGTTACAGCGTGGCAAATGTTCGTTATGCTGCAAACACAGATGATCGTTATGCATTTGTTTGAGCTAAATTCGTGCGTCGCCACTTACGCCAAAAGAAGAGCCGATTTCGGGGATCTCGCGGCTGTACTGGAAGTGGAGGGTTGCTCCCTGGAACGATGCCGTCATAACGAACCACCTTCTGCGGGACCTTTTCCAACTGAGGGTCTTTCATCAGCTTGAATGCGGTGAAATGCTGGTGTTGGTGAGAGCCTGGAAGGGGCCCGCCAGTGGATCGGGCGCCCGCGCGAGGGTCCATCTCGCGCTGATCGTTCTGGGGACGACTGTTGGGTTCGAATCGTTAAGAAACGATGAATCATTGCAGTAGATGAAAACCAAGATAACAGATTAGAATTGGCAAAATAATTAGAAAAGCACGTACGAGATAAGAACATTCAGCAGTATCACAATGCCAGCTGTAAGCCAAACTATGTCTCGCTGCACAGTGTGCAGCCATCTGCAATTGGCGCCGATCTCCTCGACAACAGGAGGGCTAAGAAAATGTGTTCTATTTTCGAAATTAGAGTGCAGCAGTCTCGAATTTACTCTAAATTATACCGTCAAGTCATGAATATCTAACAGCACAAAACATAAGCGAAACAAAACATTAATTATAGACAAAATCGTGATAAATGGACGGATCCGTAGCTAAGGGGTGAAAACTCGGCGGTCAAACGGTGCTCATCAACGCTCGATCATCCGACCGGATCCAGTGGATGCTGTAAGTGAAGAAATTGATTAGTACCAAGTTTCAAATCAATACTACCTCTAGTACGGCTAAAACTTCACGTCATCTTAGAGCAACGAATAGCAGAGCATTTTGTAAACATACGCATACTCGGCGAAGGTTAGTACCGCATATTAGATCACTGCACCCGGATGAAGCGATCTCGGAGAGTTTTGGCATTCAAGCGGTATCAGCTTCAAGCAATGTTCAATATTTAATTGCAGTTAAAAGAAGAGTTTCAACCGTGATAAAATTTTTTGTATGAAGTACCTGTCCATAGGCACCGAGAAGTTGGCTGAGGCGAAATATTGTCAAACAATGGATTTCCTCACCACTTCCGGGTGCAGTTTGTTTGTTGTGAGCGCTAGACCGGTGGCTGCCTGCCCGTTGAGTACCGTGTTAGTTGCTTGATGTTGGTGTAGTTTTTGCTTAGCTGTGCTGCTACTGCTTTCGCTGTTGGTTGATTGATGATGGTGTCCAGTGGTGGTGCTTGATCGGTGTCTTCTGTAGAACCTGTCGAAAACTGCATTAGTGCGTTCTGGCCACGCTAGCTAGCTGGACAACTGAATATCGGCTAGTACGAGCTAGTTCGTTTGATCAGGCTGTCGTGCCGTCCTTGCTGTGTTCACGATACGCACCCCGCCGCCAAAGCCCTAAAGTGCTCATTGCTGTCTTCTATGGCCATTTCCGACGACGAGCTCAGGGGCCGGCTCACGGCCCTGGGCTGTGATGTGGGCCCCATTGATGACACAACCCGCCCACTTTATGTCGCTATGTTAAAGAGGTGTGCTTTAGTTTCTTTGTACGCGAATACTGCTGAACGTCGTGCCATTAATGCATATCGTAACATCGTTGCGTACCGACAAATCCCCACTATAGGAAGTTAAACAAGCAAAAAGTGACGGAAGGACGTAGCTCTACAAGCAGGTAGTTCGGTCCGTTCTTTTCGATTCGCAGTTAGCTGCAACTGTATCGGCAAAGACGGCGTTAACATTTAGGGGGAGCAAGTTTAGGACAACAGGTCGGATTTATACAAGGGGATATGAACGCTGATATTCCATAGTGTGACAGCACGCATGCTATGTGATAATTATTGTATGTGATATTATTGTGTTGAGCTATTGAAATGATAAGCCCCATTGCGGCACCGTTCGACGTAGAAAACGAGAATTAGTGCTCTTAGTACAGCTCTATACGTTTTTCAGCGGTGAAATGCAGTTCTGACAACGCTAGCCATTTCGTCTTTCCCATTTCTTGAACCTGAAATGGATTTCACGTTGACAGTAGTTCCAGTGTAAATAGACGAAGCCGGACACTTTACAGAACTTGGACGCATTTCTATGCAAATTAGCAGAATGTAGTAATTCTTCAGTGTTTAGGATTAGACAAGGAAGGTCTACTCAACTGATGTTTATCTGTTCTAAATATCCTAACGTTACCAGTATAAAAGTTACAATATATACAGATTATTATTGTTGGAAGATCTATTACTAGCTAGCCGCGCCTAAAGGACGGTTGTCGTTTCCCTCGAAACGACAACCAATGCGATCGGCGCTAAAGCAAACTAAGCAGATATTTACCAGTTAAAGGCAGTAGTAATCTTAGACATTTCTATTGCAATTATTATGATTTTATCCTTCGATTATCAGCCAGTTAGCTACGGTTGAGGTCCTATATTACTATTGGAAATTATTATTTATTGCGTATCTGGTGTTGCGTAATTTATAAAGCCTCTCCACTTCTGTTTCACATATGTTGCACAAATGCGAAGATTCTATTCGTTTCTAAAAGGATCGACTTGCATTGTTATACGTATTATTGACTTCGTTGCAGGCGGGAAGGAGCTGAAAAAGCTAATCGCCAAGGCAGATCTTCGAAGTCCGCCTCCGGTTGGTCTAATACTTCGTCAAACCAAGAGACGCTCCCGGTTAAGTCTCGATCTTCCAGCAGAACCCGTGGCAAACCGTCGCAAGCTTTTAGCTCTGATGACGAGGCCCCTGCTGAAACATCGCGACCGACAAGGCGATCGACAACGTATACTTTCAAGGGTGGATACGCACAATCTTACCGGAAGAGTGCCAACAGCGATACTCCTTCAACTCCAGGTTAGTTGTATATTCGACAACTTTTAACTGTTGCACAACATGATTCCTACTATTGAACTATTGTTAGAACTACCACGAAGCTATTATAAATGAATTATTATGAAATAAAGTATTGTAAATAAGACTAAACAAGTAGTTTGTTTTATTTTATTATAGTGTCGAACAGCAATTAGCTGTATAATAAAGAGGAGAGCAATTTGTTTCCATCGCAGTTTAGCATCTTTGTGTCGATTAACTATAAGTTAGCACCTTCTAGTTGCACCATTAGGAGAGTCACATTATCGTTATTAACACTACGACATCTTATCATTTGTAGTCAACTTTGCTATTTGCGAAATTTCGTTTGAAAAAGTTCACTTATTCAGGTGTTGTCACTGTGTTATCAAGCTCTACGCCAGAAAAATCTACATATAATTATAAAAAGAAAATCAATTGGTCCTTTTGCGTGGACACGGTGGGAGTAGGTATATAAGAAGTACTGGTAGGTTTATTAGTGGCGTTCTTTCGTGGTGCCGGCTTTATATAAACGGTACTCCCGGAGACCTGGATTACACTAAAAAGGATACCTTAACTAGACAACATAAGTAAGGACATAAATAAATTACTTTTAAATATAACTAAGGAACTTAAGACGAAGTTCCTGTAGGACAGCAAATAAGGAGGAGATTGCACTTCTCGTTAAGATTCTTTAATGATCAATTGTTTTATGCCAGGGGTAGTGTTGAGCTTCGAATGGAGTTCTTTAATTGAAGACGGTGAAGTTATCGTTTGTGAATAAATTACGAAGACTCCGTTCACAAGTCGTTACCAGGATAAGCGATGCAGACAATCGACTTAAGAACTTCGGTAAGATGTCAAACCCGGAGGTGGAACCTAATTTAACCCTTTTAGTAGTTCTGGAGTAGCGGATTTTCGTTGTAGCCTCTCAAAACAGAAGGATATTGGTACATGCAGCAGTACCAACGGACTATTTTCCTCATGAGGTCGGGCAATGTCGTTAAGTAACCAGGCTGCGTGCTTTCATTGCCGTACCAACAATCCCGCACTAAAGATAGCGAAGTGCTTTCATGACTTAATTTTAGGCAAACATTTCGTAGCAGCAAATACTACGATCAGGTTGTGCCCGAACCTACTGGACATTAAATCGAGCTCGGTTTTTCTTTGGCATGACGCCATTTTCTTACCTGGTCTCTTTCCGGCTAGCGGTAAAATTTGAACCATGTCTCATCTATGGTAACCAAGCAGGTTTTTTGTTAATTAAAGTTTCGCAAATTACACGTGAACTACACTACACACATTTCCAACAAGCATGGAATCAAGATATGTGAGACCTATTTATTACGCGGTTCCCTTATTTTCAGTATATCAGTTTTAATTCTATAACACGTTTTATGTGCAGTGACAGTTTTGGCAGATAGAGCCCTTAGGCTGCGAGCTCTGCTTGCGTGAAAGCCTCCTCGATTGCGATATTACGTCCTTGTCCTTCGGATTTTGACATCTGGCCACCTCCTCGTTGGTCTTCAACACTCAAGTATCCGTTGCTGAAACGTTTGCGCCAATCACGTATTGTGCTTTTGCTTAAGGCCTCCTTGCCTAACGTTTTCACCAACCTTTCGTAGCGCTCCGGCCTTATGGAACAAACACTTTACCGTTGAGTGTTAATTTTTAAGACTAAAAGATGTCTCTTCTTTTGCACTAATTTCTCCTTGAATGAACTTGGCGGTTTTAGACAGTTCTAGAAGACTAGAACATTTACCAGTAAAATTTTGTTTGCTAATAGCACGTAGCTTAATGTTATTTAGTTTCAAGGTCCGCTGGTTCGCTTGTAATAGCCTAATAATATTTGCGACAGTTTAACAAAATAACTTAGTACAACATTTTCTAAAAAATAAATAGAAAATATGCTTATTTTTAGGATATTAAAAGAAGACCAGTGTAGTTTAGAAACCAAGCCCTGAAATTTTTTCTTGTTTGAGAAATGCACTACTACGCTATTACACCCTATTATGTTTCGTAAAACCTTTTTGCAGTAGCCGTTTTAACTCATTGATTTTTTTCTTCGAATTAGGTGTTTTTGGAAAATTTAAAAATTATAAAAACACCTAACTGGAATAGATAAACAAAAATAAATATACTATTGAATGACAAAGGTGGCTTTTTAAGCGAATAGCTTCAATATGACAACTTCAATTTGATACTAAATGATCGTTGTTTCACTTACTACCGTGTGACTTGGTCGCTAGGCATTCCACAGGTCAAATAAAACTAGTAGTCCATAATATTTCTATTTTTGACATATCGCCGTTGCTGTTATTGCTGCTGTTTGTTATATTTACCTACGCTAGGATCAATGACGTCTTCAACGATGTACAGCTCTCCAGGCGGAGATCAATCCTCAGGCCTCGAAGATTCCGGAGGTGGCGGGAGTAATCAAAGTCTGTTTTCGACTGGGCTTTCACCGGTTCGACCTGACACTCCACCCCTGTCACTAGTATCTCGCAGCACGAAGTATATGCGTCGGCCGCTTCATCCCCCGAACAACAATAGTAAAAACAGCAACAACAACGAAAGCAACCACAATCACATGCCCCATTCGAGAAACAACTATGTGTCGTCAAACACAGGAGGCACGACTGGCAATGGATTTAGCGATGATGAACTCGATAATCAAGAAGTGCCTCCATTACATCGCTATTATAGGCCGATGTCGCTTTTTAATTCTCTGAGGAATAAGGGGATACCGATGAACTATTCTTCCGGTGAGTCTCAGTAGGCTAACTTAATTCTAATAGCTTTTAACAGGATCAGTAAACGTTTTTCGACTTGTTGCGGTTCCGTATCAAGTATATATATATATATATATATATATAATTCAGTGTCGTATCAGATATATACATACATAAAATACATACCATTGCCTCTACCTAATTATTACCTAATCTATCTTACCTAATCCATATTTATATAACAGGTACTTAAAATACAAATAGTATATTTACCATTGGTAGGTAAAGTTTGGCAGATACTTATATCAGGTTTTTGGCTTTCTACGACTGGAAACTGATTGATGTTATCGGGCAGTGGTTAATTTCGAGACACGTATATCGTTTAGTGCTAAAAATAAACCCTCAATGATCAAGCTCGTATTCTCTAAGGCTAAAAGCATTATCGATATTTATTGAAATTAGCAGTGAGAGCCTAGAGCAAGAAGGCCTTTAACGAAACAGCTGTTCGTTCTTGGTGCGATCTTTTTAAATACGAAAAAGGGAAAGATGAAAATCAACAGGGATGTGACTTAACCCCGAGGTTTCAAATGGAAGTTCTAGCTGCTGTAATTACAAAGACTATTCAGCAAAGCAAAGCATGGACAATGCGCTCTCTGCCACTTTCATATGGGATTTTTTTGAAGCATGTGTTATTAAGTTCTAGCCACGACATTGGATATGAAAAATGGAAGTTTAAGATGGGTCCCTCGCAAACAAATTTCAGGACGGATGGAAGTATATACACAATGTACTTAACTGAGAATATGCACAAATATTATGAGCAGAAAGCCCGTCTGGAGTATACTGCTGACATAGACGAAGAGCATGCGTCGTTTATCGTTCTGGGGCGCAACCGCCTTTCCCTGTGATCTTCAACATCTCAGTTTGACTGTACTAGCAAAAAAATATTGTTATGCTGAAGGCCTCTTTGCTCGGTGTTCTTATCACTCTTTCAATGGACTTCATAAGGGCTCTCATCTTTAAGAAACAGAACTTAATCACCGAACGTTATTGTCAGCACTAAGTAAGATCCTTTTCGCCGAACTCATAACTCTCTGATAACGCCCAATCTGCTTAGAGTTATATAGAGCCAAAGATGTGATGTAGGTACCTACTAAGTTTTGTTTGCTAATGGTGCATTGTGTGAACGTTATTTGGTCTTTTTGTCAGTTAGATAGCTGAGTAAATCTAGTGAATGTACTAAATTTAAGGCTCATAGGATAGTGGAAGGCTTAAATGAGCCCAACTGATTATCGGTAATTTTTCATCATTGAGTTTTGTCTTATTGTATGTGTATGTTAATGGTACAGGTTCATCACTAATGAGCCAGTCATCGTACCTATCGGGTGCTGCTTACGGTGGATTACGTAACCTTCGACGGCCACAACTGGGTGCTACCACTGGCGCCACGCGTTCGCACTTTGTTCCAAAATTGTTAACGTGGATCACGGTGATCTTCTTTCTTGGCTTGGCCGTTTTGTATTACCGTTTAGGACAAGATGCCCAACCATCAGTGGGAGCTGGTGTGCCAAGTGTCGCCGAACTGATCAAGTACGATAAATGCTCGAAACGGCCAAATGCTGGTGAAGAGGCGGGGTATACCTGCATCCCTGAGGAGCTATTTGGAAAGTCATTGGAAGTCGCAAGCAAGATTCAAACGCTACTCGAGCAAAAAAAATATGAACAAGTTTGTGGCAATGAGGATTCCAATGTAGATGAACGTCTTACATATGAGGAGGCGGCGAGGCATGCCGGTACATCGCTGGACAATGTAAGTCTCTGACTTAAACAACTAAAATCATTTTCAAAACTAATTATTACTTGCCTACTAGCTGATAGTTAGTGAGTTGAACGGCAAGTTACATTTATATTGATGTGACTCAAATACCGTGCATGGCGTAGAGGCTTTTTCTATGCAACGATAGCGCCTACTAGAATTAGCATCACCACCTCGTTACCTAAATTGCAAAAAAAAGTTAACGTTCAGTCCTTCAACAATCTATGCCTTAGCAGATTATAAAAACATGTAAAACTAATTCGTCGAAACATTCCATTAAAATACTTCTGACGTGTAAAGTTATTTCAAATGTCAGCGTCATTTAAGTATTTGAGCTATGATCATGCTGCGGACACAGGCGAGATAGTTTCTAGTAGAACAGATAAAGGATATTATCGCTTCACCATAGATTTATATCTAGCTCATCGATTTCTTCAAACGGTTGCTCTAACGCTCAGTTTTTATGACTGTATCGCACACTGTACAATACACATGTTGGACTTTTCAACATTCTTTGCACAACTTTGTGCAAAGCATAAAACAAATGGATCTACGTGCGTTACCCGATCCTTTATGCGTTTGACACAAGTCCGCGCGACACAAGTCGCAGCTGAAAACTTGTCAAGAAATCCGAATACCCTGGATTCTTGCCGATCGCAAGACCTAAGCCTCTTGTGCAGTACTACCTATTGCATGCCGCATAAACACTAGATTTTAGCTTTTCGTAGCATTGACCTTACCCGAAAGCTTAAGTCTGTAGATATTGCGAAGTATCGTTCGCTTGCTAAATGGGACAAAGAGCAGCTCTAGTTACGAAGTTCAAGTAGCCGCTTGGCTTGGAGTTTGGATAGGATAAACATGTTAATGGTTTTCATCATTACAGAGACATGTCAAAGCACTTTCTGTGGTCAAAACTTCGTCATTTCAACTTGAACATTATGTGATACTAATGAGGCGGTGCCGGTTGCCATCGCACATTTGAGAAATACTTAGTAAAATTTTGGCCGTTCATTCCGCATTACGTCGCTTAATGTCCTCCTGTGCAATAGAAGTCTGTATGACTAAGCCTTTCTCGACTGAGGCGTCAAACACGCACGTCTGCCACAGAATTTCAGCAATAATACTCTACTTAAGTAGAAAAGTTATGAAAAATAATGTGTTTTCCTTTAAGCTTGCAAATAAAGTTCGGGACCTTCATGAAAAGCGATTTAAGATTAAAAAATAATGGATCCATTATCGTCACTATGCGATGTTTCGTTAATATGCTGTACTGTGGTCTTCATGTTGTGTATGTTCAGCAAATTGTCATTTATCACAGGTCGAAATTGATTCGTCGTCAACAGATGGTCTTATGTATTTACACATGTGTTACAATGTGTATTTATTTCCAGGACTAAAAAATGAAGAATGACCAATCTAAGTGGACGTTGATATTCAATATCCACGATTTTGCCTGTTCGTAATTATTAGCCGTATATTTTTAGATCGTTTATTTATGTTCTTCGCTTTCCGTGTCACTGGCGAGGTTTACACCAGCTTTATATATTCCATGGGTTTTATTAACAGCCATTTGTCTATTGGTTAATTGTAATTGACGCGTTTTCAGGGGACTTTCATCAGCGCAGTTTACTTGATTACACAGAATCCCAGCTGGGGAGTCGAAGTGTCGCGAGACAGCGAAGACACTTTTCTCATGCCGCACTACTTAGCCCCATTGTGGTGTCGGCTTCAACGTGCTGTCATGCAGATGTTTCTGCAGGCCCTGCTTTTCGTTTTTTTCGTAGTAGTTGTTGCATGTACATATTGGTATCTACAAAATCGTAAAGTTAATTACCGGGAACGTAGACGTCAAATTAACGGGCTTGTTGAGGACATCACCGATCTCCTCACTAACAATGCGGCCGATAATCCTGAGACACCGTACCTTCCAATTCGTAAGTAAAATCACCGTTACCTAGTTAATTAATCGCTTTGAATTTAATTGAGGCGAACTTCATTTAGGAACGTATACATGATGTCACTATGTTTATTTCTGAAATTATCATCTGAAATGATTTTAAGAGTGCTAGACAAAGTTACCAAGTTCATCAAGTAGATGCATTACATATACGTTTAGTTGTTCGCAGTAAACTGATTTAAGCCGAAAAAAATTTGAATGAAAGCAAAAGCAATCTGCATTTAAATGTTCCAGTGGAGATTCGTGACAAGCTATTACCTACCGCCGCGATGAGTCGAAATATGGCGCAGTTGTGGCGCGAAGTTGAAGATAAATTCGAACAAACTGAAGGTGCTCGAGTGGCCCGCGAGAAGCAGCGCGTTCGAGGCGAATGGTTCCAGGTTTGGCGGTGGTTATCGCCGCCAACAACGACCGTAAACGGCCAGTGGGCAATGGGCAATAAAGTGTGGCAAGGTAAAGCTTTCGACGGTAGTTCGGCGGGACGACCTCTAACCAACTGTCTCAAGATCAAGAATATGTTCAATAAGCTCGAGTGAGTAATCCTTGTAGTAGCAATAGCCTGCAACCGCTATTCCTGCGCATGCAAGTCCTGCATATACAATTTTTTTTTCTTATTTAAGGCGGTATTTTCGATACAAACGTTATCTTATTGCAGCTGTCAGTAGAAATAGTGGTGAATCTATTCATTTACAAGCAAGTTTCTTGGTATGCGGCAAATATTTCAATGCGACTCTATTTTCGCACGTATCCCATTTAAGTATTTTTATTATGTATGTGTCTTTACTAACATCATTTATGATTACATCTAATCTATCTTTGCATAATGGCTTATTGTATCAATTATAGGGAGCGTGGTGAAGGCTGGGTTCAGGATGTTCAACGTGAACTTCTAACTAAATGCGGCCCGAATCACGGAATCGTTCATATGCATGTTGCCGAAGACTCCCCTGACGGTATTGTCTACGCTAAAATGCTGTCTCTCGAAGCTGCTGGCGAGGTTTATCGAAAGCTTCACGGTAGTTGGTTTGATCGCCGCCTGGTCACGGCCAAGTACTTGAGGGAGAAACGTTACCATGAGAAGTTTCCCGAATCTTCCGCTTTAGCATCACAAATGGACCTCTAAACACAGACAAGAACATACTCCAATATTTTTGGAGCTCTACGACTCATCAAATGCATTACTAGCGTAATTTTCGCGAAACATCGCACAATCATGACTCGTATCTGCTGGAATCGACACATTCGCTATGAGAAAACTCTGATGAATAGATGCTGGACGTCGGCACTACTGTTATCCCGCCACGTATGCTTCACGGCAGAGTGGTTTATGCTTGAAGCTTTTTTCCTGTGGTTCTGGGTGTGCGCATGTTCAAAGGCAACAGTTGAGAAATCTGAAGTAGAAGCCGATGCAAGCACACATGATGACGGTCACATCGTTCAGACTGTTCTACACGCGCTATTATGTGCATCACGTTTTGCTGATGGGAAACGAAACACCCATTATCGAATGTTTTCCTGTTGTGCATTCGTTGTTGACGACAAGAGAGAGAAAAGAAAAAAAGAGAAACTAATTAGGGAAAGCTACAATTCTATTTGTGAGTAGCTTGAAACGGTTACGATAGCGGTGTAAATTCCTAATATACACCCTCTAAATAGTACTAGATAGAAGTATGCATGTTTGTTGTGTATGATTTCATAATAATGTGGATTATAGAGCTGAAAATTTTATCACGATGACGACAACCATGTTGTTCAGAATGAATAAAACCGCCTAGCAGGCGTCAGCAAAAGAAGCTTATTGGTTTAAAGAGTAATGCAATTCTACCATTATTAGTACAATAGTGAACATGTTTTACTTAGTTAATAATGTTCTGCTGGCTGGCGTTGATTTGGCTCGACCATATCATATACATATAAATAAACCTATGGACCCTCGCCACTATTACTGCTGCTGTCCCTGTTTGACTATTATCAATGTTATCACATATAACAAATGGTGTATGAAAGGAATGATATTCCTTTGACTCGTATAAATGTATCTTATGTGTCTGGATGTATAAAGAAAGTACATCTATAAATTGAATGGGGCTTTTATTGGTAGTATTACAGTTTCTGTCATAATGATAATCGACAAAAGGGCGGCACACAAACTCTGGGTCCGGAGTAATGATGTTTGTTATACAAACACAAAGATCAAACACCAGGCTTGATCGGATACAATTCTATTATAATATAATTTGACTGTCAAAGAAATTACAGCTTTGGAGTGCGGCAATGTTACATCAAACAGAAGCACATATAATCCCATTATTAGCCGTTATTTGGATGCTTAACTAATATTATGTTGTTGTTTTTTCAAAAAATTGGCTTCTGCTAGACAATAATCTTGACTTACGCACATCGAATAGAGCACACATAATGCGACAAGACTTCTTTTACAACGAGAGTTAAACCCTCTTTAGGCAATATAGCAAAAGTATGTTATTTACTTCATTTTGTGACAGAAATAGTCGCACTAATGGTTATGTTTATTCAAGTGGCAAACATTTTTTGTATATCCTGTATCAACAAGTTTTTTTGACTTCGGGTTTTAATAATTTTCACAACACTACTGCGATTGACTGCTTCTAAAGTTGTTACAGAAATTGCGTATCTATAGATAGTTATATAGAAAGAGATGATAAGCTTTTGCCAGGAACGTCTAGCCTCTAAGTTATTGAAGGCAAGGTTATAGGCTGAACGTTATGGCGACATTTGACGTGGAAACGTCATCTACATTTCTTTCCATTACAACGATTATAAACGCGTATATGATAAATTAATCCCGGTATCTGAAAAAGGCATTTCGGCTTATAGGTAGCACGTACGACATAGTTGTTTGCGATTAAGATGCATGCCATTAGATCAAAGTGTGTGTCATATGAATTGGATTTGTAACTAAGTAATGAATGGGATGGCTTTCTCAGCGATGCCAGTTAGCTTGGGGACCATTGAGAGGGGTGCGCTAATCGCAGAGTGTTTAAATAAACGGATAATTATAGTTGGGTAAATAGTAAATAAAAATGAAATAAGGCATGGGCACACTTTTCAGATAGCCTGGCGTTCGTATAATGTTCTGCTATCGATCCTTTTTATGGACCTAATCCATAGGTAAATAAAACAGCGCGAGTTCAAATCGAATTAAATGTTATGTGAAAATAACTGAAACGTGCCCCAATGGAAGAATGCTGATTAGACTTAGTTCTCTAAAATTCCAATTACCCTATAGTTCAGTAATTTCTACGTTTCAGTTAACTGATATATTTTTACCCTTATTAGTATGCTTTTTTTGGAAGTTCAGGAGTATTATGCGTTTCTAAGGGCAGATGGTAAAAGGCGAAACTTTATAGGAAAAAGATCTGTCCACATGCATAACGGGTTAAACTGGTGTAAATAACAAAAGGCAGTGACAAGAAAAATCTTGTATTCACTAGGCTTCTCCAAATAAGGACTTCTGATAAGGGACCCCTCAAAATGCGTCCAATATTGTGGATATCAGCGCAGTGTTCATCTCACGCCTCTAATCGTCACTGCCGGGACATAACAAATATCTAGTTATTGTAAAGTCTTTTGCGTACCGGCGAAGAAAAGCAGGCTGAATTAATCAAACGTGTGTCTTAAGTACGAGATTCTGAGATACCGATTGTATTATTATTGTTGTTTAGAAAAAGCGGGAAAGGTCAACAGGCACACAGTACAGCGTGATGTCAAAGCTGTTGCTTATTGCTCCCAGTGCCCTATTATCGTCGTAAGAAGAACGGAATTTACGTTGAGGAATGAAATCAAGGGGTAGATTTTGTCAGTATAAATATGTGTATAGGAGCTTGATTTTGTGGGTTGCCGTCACGTTCACAGAGCATGACGCTAAGTTTCGCTTTTTGTTTGCTGGTCAAAGCCAGTTCAGCTCAGCTCATTGTGTGCCACTGTTGTTATTTTCCCTCGGCTACGTACGTCATGAAACGTTCTGATCAAAATCATATATCGAATATAGTAGATCATACTGATACTAATGGTCATAACTGGCAATGTGAAACTTAAAACAACGTTTTACGATAAGTATGTAGAAGTGCAGGGTGTCTAAAAAACTTCCTCTATGTTATATAAAAGGAAGAAATGTACGTAGCATCCGAAAAAGTTCATGAAAACACTATTGTGCTTTCATCAAAGGGGCGCTATAAATGAGTAAATGTAACAATAGCTTTTGTCGCACAATGACTCTATGACTCTTTGAACAACGGAAAGTTACTAGTTATTGAATCAGCGTAGAGAAGCTTGTCAGACATACTGCCAAACATATACATATATATATATATATATATATATATATATATATGACTGTTTTTTGTTGGCTTTGACAATGTAGCCGGAAACGAATGGCCATAACAGGTGGTAATAACCATGTTGACCTTAACGTGTATATATGTATTGTAATGAGATCAAATTGGTTAACGGTACGAGCGGGCAGCAGTAGTAAGATGAAATTTAGCAATGGATTAATTTTTCTTAATTTTTAATATTTAATTAAATGTTTCAATGAGAAGGTCGACAAAGACCTGTCACTAACATTAGCATAACGTCGTAGACATTATGTACCGCATGCCTGTCCTAATAGAACCAAGTGATAGGTAAGACTGCCGGGCCTAGTGATCCAGTGGCAGACAATCAAGCGTGGCCGCTGCCGTGAATATGGCTTTGTACGGCACCTACTTGGCTGATACGGATCGTTGAAACATCGGAATATCCTAAAAGAAGGACTATGTGATGTGCAAGTATGCGGCTAGGCACTTTGTTGGGACGGAGGAAGGATGCACACAAAAGTATATACCATAGTTAGAACATCTTTGTAAACAAAGAGAAACTATAAAAGCAAGCAGCTGCTTTATGGAAATTGAACGAATATGGTTGAGAATAACAAATATACATGCGACGTACATGTCTTTATGTGGGACTAGATAGATACACTAAGCGTTATTCCCAATAAAATTACTTTGTCTATAATGTATAATGCATTGTGAATTCATGCATTCATTATTTTTTTTTAACTATTGAATGTCAATAATGCAGGAAGTGACGAAACTGATGTTGTTTGGTTGACAGTTATACTGTGGTCTGTATCAACGCCAAAAATTAAAGTGGTTTGAACGTTTTCTACCTACAGTAAAATACTTGATTTGTAGTTATATCTTTCAGACTTTTCAGTTAAAGCCAAATGAAGCCAAAGGATCAATTTGTATTGTAAGTCAGATAACAATCAAAAACTCCAAGTTAACAGTAGAAGTAGATATCAGTACTCTATAATAGACAAAAACCTTTGGATTTTCTGAAAACCAGCTGGAAACAGGAAGAGGGCTATTCGAAAAAAAACTAGGACAGGTTAAATTATACATGGGAAATATGCACAAATATATGTGATTTTCTATATAACTTTCTGGTAATGCTTTCCTATTTTTTGCAAAATTTCCGCAAATAATACACTTTTTCACGACGTTGAGGCATAATTAAAAGGCGTAACTTTGTTATATAAAATTTCTTATTAAAAGAGAAGGAACTGTCTACTATGAAGGTTGTTCTTCTATGCCTTTAGAGTTTGTTATGTCCTTTATTCAGGTTTTGTTTTAATTTTTTCAAATATAGTTCGATAAAATTAAATCCTTGTTAATTTTCCCTAAAGTTCTTCAATCTACAGCTGAAGCGATAGATCGGTAAGGCTTTGAGTCTAAGCATCCTCATAACATTCCGCACTTGTCTAGGGTTACGCAAAACTTCCTTGAAAAATATCATAAAGTGTATATAGTCTAATACATAAAATTTGTTTTCTAAGGTAAAATTTACGCTAAACTTTCAACTAGTCGATAGCATTTAGAAATATCGATAATTTCTGCATCAAACTCATTTACCTGTAACTTTCCATTTTCGAGATAATTAAAGAAACATAAAAAAGTAGGGACACACGAATTTTCTCGGTGTATCTAAATGGACCCTTAAGTCTTCATCTTTTAAAATGATCTACGGCGACGGCTCTGGATAATTTAAAGCAATAGGGTCGTTTGAAGCGAGCCCGTCGTTGAACTACTATTACAAGTTTCGAAACTTGCGCAAGCACTTTGTTTCTAAATACTAGTAGCAAACTCAGAGAATACGCTAAAACTGTACAATGAAATATACAAATAATAATAAACATAGCCAGAAGGAAACGATTATTCGCACTTGTTCAAGTATGTCAAGTAATAGCTAAAAACGTGAACCTTAGTGGATAAGCTTTTGACAGTGGTGAACTTTAACCCTTGCCTCAATATAGAGTCTCAAAAACAATTATTTCGGAATACATATAGTCTTCCTTTATTTAATGACGTGTCGTTTTGTAATGTACGTCGATGGCAGAGGTTAAGCCAAAATCATCTAGCTTTTTTAACTACAAGACAACTTCCTGCTACTTTGTAGTTAACATATACAAACTACTTCAATTCGCTGTAGATCCTAACCGCTGACATGAAAGTTGCAGATCATCTACTCCCTTTACTTTGGGTTCAGTTTTATTATTTCTGATCTGGATTCATAATTCATGTTGCTACTATGATATAATAAAGGCAAAATAATTCGTTCTGAACTCTGTCTAAAGCAAAATACGTCAAATGGCTTGGGACCACAGTAGCACCTGTTAGAATTTGATTTTCAAATCGCATACTTTGCTGAAGCAGAACACGGAAATGATATGTTAGCTCGTCTATTTCACCTCCTCGTGATCCTCAGAAAAATCGAAATTGCCAGTCTTCTGAATAGTATATCCTGCAATAATCGTTTTCACAGCTCTGTGTCAGTGGTTAGTTAGTCGAACGCCAGACAAGAACGCGCTAAAGTGTGTCTGTAGATGAGGTGAAATTGTAACTTGAACAAAAAAATAAGACAACTGTTTAAACCGACAAGAAGCTGAGGTTGAGATGCACAGTCCATATGCAAGAACAGCAAATGCTACGCTTTAATCGACATCCGACAGTTGATCCGCCTTAAACATCCTACTGCGAAGGCTAGCATTAAATAAATTCAAAGAGCGAATTCACATTCAGTACTGGCGTTAAACACTGCTTCAGAGTGTTACCAGGCCAGTTTCGAACCTAGACTACCTTACGCATTTCTAATGTATGCTAGGCACATACATTATAGGTGTGTAATTATGGGAAAAAACAGGTATTATAGTGAAGAAATCACTTCCATTCGCACTAGCACGAAGTCCAAAAACCCGAATACGCCACTCGGTAAGAAAAGCGTACCTCTGAATGTACGGCTATATTCACGGCGCCTTTTTTTCATGCCTAAACGGTCAATATGTTATGCATCTGATGCGCCCGCCGTTCATTGTCCCTTAGGTTTTTTCAACTGGTTAATGTACTGAAATAATGAATACACCCTAGTTATTATTTCAGAAACGACGCTACCATATTTGACGCAGGCGGCCTCTAGGTGATTTCATAATTAATTGCTTTGATAGGAGAGTGTTGAATATCAGAGCTTGACCAGAGTGGCTGATATATATCTCATTACTCCGTTATCCGGTCCATTCTGAAAGGTAAATGGGCGCTTTTTTATATGCATACAATTAAGTAGGATGGTTTATTCATCTTTATATATAGACTTACACAATCAGATATTTACCACACTTGAAATCGACGCGGGTAGTACATGACCAAGTTTCTACTTGAAATTGGCCGGCGAGTCGCTGCTTCGAGTTCCCCCAATAATATATATATTCAACTCAGTTTGTCCGAATAAAGAAACTTATTATTAGATCTGCTAAATTGTAATTCCGGAAGCATCTATCGTCGGTTTTTGTTGAAAACCATGATAAACAAAAAATAGGACATGCTCCTGTTTTATGAATTTTTTTTAAAAAGCAAAGGAACAGTAAATGCGCAGCTATGACATACTTTTTAACAAGCCCACCGGTAGAGCAGTCAACTGTCTTAGCTGATGATCTTTGTTCCTGAGGGTTTAATTACAAATAAAACAAAAATTAGGAGTTTTTTTTCGCGATTTGAGTAAACTGCCGCAAAATGCATTTCAAACCTAAAAAGGATTTCTAATCAAAAATATATCGTTAGTCAATATTTTTAAGTAACGTACCATTATGATAATAGGCCCTCGTCTATTAAGAGGGCGGAAAATCCGGATTGCCACGAACATATCAATTCTTAACACATAGATACACGCGTTGCAGGATAACTAAACACTTTCTGGACATTATTCGTGGCTTGATTTTTGTGTCAGTCAAAATTGATTAAGAAATGTTCAGATAAGGACCTGGACGGCCTTATGGTCTTCTTTTACGTCTTTGTTATATATATATATATATGTATATATATACTCTTTTTGCTGGATGTATCAAAGAACGCACGAGTGTGATCTTAATAGAAATCTTATCTTCTTTAAAGTCTGCTAAGTCTAAAATAATAATAATAATAATACATTTAGAAAGATCATAATTAAAAATATAATAGCGCTTAGAGGTCATCAGTGTTATTATGCATTTTCCACGCATTGGTCTACCAACTGCAGGCTTACATTTATACATACTAAATATACTTGAGCAATTTCCTCAGACAATATTACAAATATTATATTAACGGTTCGAATTTTAGCTGATTTGGCAGAAGTCAATTTCGTTACTGCTCCCAATTTGGCTGGAAAACGATGAAGGAAGCTCTAGAGGCTCCTAAGAGTTGAACAATGCATGGTAGCTATAATCTGAGATTCAAACGTTGCTGGGTTCTAGTTCATTACGTTTACTCAAAACTTCTACAAAAATTTTAGCCTTCTGAGCTCCTAAAACGGTACAGTTCCTCTACCTAGAATACCATGCGGTTTAAAATTATCTAATCAAAGATAGTGTGTTGCTAAAACTTTCAGATTAATGGGAACAATATTTTCCATTCTTCGACAAAACAAAACTGTTTAATATATGAACTAAAATTAATGTCTAAATTAATATAAACAGAACTTTTCGTAGCGTGGACGGAAAATTTTCTTGCTATACAACCGATATTCTAGTTTCTAAGCCAACATTTGTGCGTCAGAAATTGAGCTTGTGTAGCGAGAGAGTACTCTGCTTTGACTTTAACCATATGTGATCATCCCCTCGCTATTTAGAATAGGTGAGGAACCCGGACAGGAAAAGCTTTTCTCACGTGACTTTTTGTTAAATATTATAATTTTTTTTTAAATTTTGTGATAAATATATAAATGTTACATGTTTTAGACGCAAGATTATGTTTATTTATTAAATTTTAGCTTCAAGTGTTTGTGTGGCCGTGACGAACATACAACTTCCAGCAATTTTCAATGAATATTTATGTATGTAGACAAAGCGTTCCATTTTTGCACGATAGAAATAAATTGGCATTGTGCATACGTACTGTGAAATATAGATTGGCCTTTCAAGTAAACCGTATTAGGCGTACAATAGAAGGCATACCCAAATTCAAATTCGCTTGTTATTTGCCCATGTCGAATATTTTCCTCTGGTGTTGTCCCATAGTATCACAATAGTGATACCAGCGCCGATAATAACTCCCTGGTGTCAATCTCGTTGGGTCGCAGCCTATGTGGGGTATGCCCCGAATACAGCGCCCCCAGGCGGTGCTCCAGAGCCGGATTCGCAAAGCCCTATGTTTAGTGTTGGAGCGGGAGTGCATTACACTCCCGTAGTGTGATGCAGTGTTACTTTATAGCTCTATAGAACGAAGCAAAATGAAGCGGGCGCGCGCGCGCGCGCTCGTTCGGGGGCTTCAACAGTGCTCATCAGTTTTGCCTTGGCTTCCGAAGAGCGCGGACGAATAAGAGTTGCCTGCTATAAATCTATTTTAAAACTAACTGAACTGAATTAAGTATTTGTCACACAGCTGGAAAAGCGCCATAATATTGTTCTGGTTGAATTTGTGGCTGCGGTAGCTAGCGCGGTGTTCCGTCGATGTGCCATTTTCTCGCCCAGCATCACCATCATCGTCACAATCGGCTGGACCAGCGGCAGGAAACGACAGACAATATTGCTACAGTTGCCGGGAAAATCATCATAATCAACAGCGGCACCATCATTATTTGTGTTATCGTTACGATGAATATCTTCAACGCTACGGTGTAAGAGTAAAAATAACGGCGACATTGGCTGACTGATTGTTCATTCGTTAACGGTGCGTTAACGCCGCAATCAGGTTTTATTTCTTGTCGTTTTGCTAAAACCTGCCAGTTTTGCCAAGCTGTGTCCAAACAAGGCAAGAGAACTCCCTCGTTCTTATTCCTTACGTGTATATATTTTAAATCGGCAACAAAGTTTCGTCCATGAAATAATTTCAGTAGTTAAACACGGGCTAGGCTTTCCTTGAAGTTTTTACTGTAGTTGCGGTAAGTTGCGTTGTAATTGTCCGCACCCGATGCTGTTTTTTGGTTCGTCGATAACTTGTGTCCAAATTTGCGTTGAGGTTACGACTAATTAATAAAGAGAAAAACGCACTATGGGAAGGCAAAACGTTGGCGTGGAGTGGTGACGGAACTGTGAGGAACTATGAATAATAGCAAAAGTTATTTTGGTTCGGAGGCTTCGTCCGATATGATTGGTACTTTCAAAGAAAAATAATGAAACCTAAGAAAAAGCAGATTTCGAGTGATAAGCATTGGTTTGCTAGTGATCCTACGAAAATGTGCTGGATGAAAACATGCCACGCCTTGAAAGACCTGTCTGCTGCGTTTACAAACGGCCCATACGTAAAACAACAACCTTGCAAGAAAGAAATAAGGATATCATCGAGAGTAAAGCGTGCAGTAGCATGCAGTCAAACAACGCATATATGGTTTATACTTGGTAAGTGTTACCATTTTTAAATACCCCTTCGGAAATGCATCGTAGGCAAAAAAAAAACTGTAAAAACTGTAGGCAAGAAAGACTGAAACTGTTATGCGTGTAACCTCAACATAACATTTTCGGGTATTGTAATAATGCCCAATCAATTGTGAAAGTGATTCTCACGATATTATAGTAACGAAGGACTGCGTACAATGTAGCTGATCCGTAGCGAGAATTTTGCCTGAAGTCATAGCAAATAGCTATAAAGGAACCGATCATAAAGGGCGGCTATGGAGTTTACCTGGCCTTCTGATGGGAGTTTGTCTGCTAATGCCTCTACTGAAACTTACTATCCGTATTATGAAACTATAAATATACTATAGAAAATCCGGACGTAGAGACACTTCGTTTTGTGCTGGAAGCCAACCGCGTGATGGAGTGCTTAGCGGCGATACTGGACGTAAAACATGAGACACAGAGACCTTATGGAATATCAACACATCAGTTCACGACTTGTTTTCAAATTTCTTTCAGTCGACAGGTCAAAACTTGTTGCGGTCACTGCAAACCGGTTATTCAGTAGAACCATATATTCTTAAGAACGCATGTCGCATCTTCCGCTAAACCCTCTATTGTAAATATGATTATAGACCGTGTGTCACAGCCTGCGACCTGACTAATGCCGGCTGAAGCTTATTCAACTCAATTAATGTCCTCGAAAAAAGGCCGTTTGGCTTCGCCGCGTTTCGGTATAATGATTAAATTTGATGTAGACGATGATGGCATCGATAATGTCACTTTTTGATATTAGACGGTGACCTTCGACTACTACAAATAACCGAGGGACATTGTAATTGGAATAAAGGAAATTGTAACAAGTTGTAAATTTAAAAAAATAGCCAATGTAAAAGTGAAAAGTGAACAGGACATTAAGTAGAAAGCTTCGATGTTGTTTTCCCCTTGGATATGAAATGGACTACTGTCTCCACTACCGCTGTTAAAGGATAGGTACTAACAAATATGATGCGTTTTAGTCGTAAACGGCGCACTAGTATCACGCCTGATATTTAGCAGAGTGCACAGCTTTCTATTTAGACTTCAATGTCACAATACACACTTCATAGATAATCAGATTGCGTGTGGAAGAAAGGTAGGTGACTTCGAGGAAAAGCGGCTGCCACCTACACGTTCCACGGTCGCACGCGTGTTCTAGCCAAAGGCCTTATCTATGCGCGTCGTAACATAAAACTATTTTTAGATTCAAATCAGACTCTTGTCACAACGTCTCGACCAACGCGTTATACCTACTTGGCATTCAACTCGACAAGCGGACTCATACAGCAAACCCTGTCAACTCTGTACCTATCCTGTGTGCCTACGAAACACTGTGTATTGTACCAGGTCAATCTTCAACTTAGAAAGTTAGCCGAGAGTAACGTGTAAACGTGCCTCCTTTACCTAGGAGTAACCACCTGTAATACTTGCAAAATTTGGTACGGTCATATATCTATTGACTCCGTATTGACTAAAAAAAAATGCTATACTCAAAATACGTTTATTTCTTTGTTTTGGTTGGCTTTGATAACGTAGCCATCTGTGACAAGCGTATATTTGTTCACGAATACCTCATTGCAATCCGCCCGGTTTGCACAAGGTTGCATTACACAAAGGACTATCCTCTGTCTGGTCAACTGCTGAGCTCTCTTGCTACCTATAATTACATACTTCTGTAGAAAATTTCATGACGTTTACTTACAGGACTGCCGCAAATCTCTATTTCAGCTAGAACCAACTTCACAAACCCCTGTTGAACCTTCGCTGTAAGGACGGAAGCGACCCAGTTAATTATTTAGGACCTATCAGCCGAATTGTATAGAACTGAGATCCTCGCGTTGTCGTATCGATATAACCAAACGGTTACTGTGGTATTATACACTGCCCAAAAAAAAATTTGATAATTACAACAAGTAAATATATTGCGTAACACAATAGATATAGTAAAGACCCAGATCGAGGTAACTGTCTATGTCGCCAAATTAAACTTGCATAATACCGGATTTTTGTAAAATTTAATTTGATAGAGTCTAAAATGTTGCAGGAAGCTAGCATTGCATAGTAGGTTTTCCGTAACGACCGTTGACGCAGAATAAACTTCGATGACAGAAACTCCTAATCACTATAAAGCATTTGTCAGGGTTTGAGTTCGCACCTAACGCGTATTTGAATATGGAGCTCGATTCCACACGTTTCCCTTGCAAACCAGAGGGAAAAAGCCGTCATGAATAACACATTTCTATCCATTAGACGAAATATCTTGAATGAACCGCATTGCTTGCCTAGATTGAGAGGGGTCAAATATTATTAACGTCCTACGACACAAATTATAGCAACATAAACATTTCCTTCAGTCACCGGGATATTCGAACCTTGAATTCAGTTGATTCATTGTGCCTATCTCGATAAAATGTAGCAGCATCAAATCGAGTACTACAATTGTTAACAATTACCATTCGTTGCGCGATGAAGCTAGCTCAAAAGTGATTGAGCATATACAATAGTTGCCCACCCGTTACGTAGCAACAAAAGAGGGTCCTGCGTGCTTTAGCTCGGAGCCGAGAGCTCTTTTCAGTGCCCCTTCCTGTGATCAAATTTATACTTGGGACAGTCGACGTAGCGGAAATGTGACCAGGTTACTGCAAACGTTGCTATTTATAGCCTGCCTGGCATTTGCTATGAGGAGATAATTAGCTCTAATGAGATTGCGAACATTAAACAAAGAATGCTATATGTTAACCAACTACAACGCTATTTTATCGTTTTCGTTGATCGGTCCATGTATAACTATATACAAAAACAGAAATACATATATTTGACGATTTTACCGTTACGACGAACGCAATTACGATGATTGAAAACAGCTTCGATACTTTAATGCGTCTAAATTTTATCCATGATCAAAAGTTTGACATAATATTTGTATACTGCCAATTCTGAAGTCCTTCTGATTGTGACACAATGACATACATACCATTGAATCTATGATATTAACAAATAAGGACAATTTCAAAACGATTACCGGTTAGGTCTGTATGCTGATTAATACTCGTACAGGTATATATTCAACAACTGGATAGGCACATATCTCAAAATGCGAAGTCCTTGATTTCACGTTCCTTCAACCGAACCAGTGCACGTAGCGCACATTATAAAAATCGGCCTACGTGAATGTTTGTTAATTAGTTATAACTAGAAAGTGCAAATCCTCGTTTCCTTGGGCGTTTCAGTCGGTGACTCCGGCTAATTGATAACGAACCATTAGCGCATCTGTGCGATGATACGGAGTTAAAACAAAGCCTAGTAAAGCGTAGACGCCGGTGAGTGTTTTAAGAGATCGTTAGAGATAATAACACTGTCACTGCTGTATTCTTGTGGGCGATATGCACTATCATCTGCTACACCATTTTGGCGGCGTTAAAATTCACGACTAATGACAACCAGACGAAACTACTTTTGCCTTAGCTAGTTAGGTTATTGGCAGACCCAGCTAGGTCACTGACCGAACGATATGTCCGTTAGCGGTTTACGGGAGTTATGAGGTAAAGGCAGCGAGCTCGGGACGGCTGATGCCGTGCTAAACAGGTTCTGACATTCGTTTATTTAACACGAGCACCAAAAACATCTGTACAGCCAAAGAATTCTGATAGAGTCATGACGCGGGTCGATTTGTACAATTGATTACAGCCAGCAGCTTAAAACATTCCAAATTAGGAAGTAGGTTTCAAGGAAATAGCTTTTGATACGATCGAATTAAAATAGAAGTTGTCCCATAACTCTGTGCAGCTACAACTATTTCTCAGCTAAACGACGATGAAATAGGGAATCGTAATAGATCGCCGTAGCAGACAACACAAATATTTGCCACATATGCTATTATAATACGGAGGATGCCATTTAAAAACAAATTACCCACAGAGAAAATATGAGAAATTCTATCTAGGCATTTTGATGAATGTACATTCAAAAAGCTGTTACATTCAAATCTGTATGGGTTAATCTGATAGGCTAGCTAATGGGTTAGAATATAACAGAACGCTGCTTGACGTAATATTTTCGAATAGTAGGTAGTGTTCAACGGCCCGCGTCAACTCGCTCACGGTCGGTCATGTCAAATGGCTTAATGATGAACCCCCTATGATTTCGCCTGTTCGTCAACCCCTACAAGTAGTTGCTTGATACACTGTTCCAGTGGCCTTTACCCATTAGTCGGACCGAACCTCATGTTGCCATCAGCAGTTCGTGTGGTAGACTAAGCTGTTAGAGCAGCAATGCGGTGTGAGGATATGGTCGCTAGGGCTGGTGCAGTGGGGGGTCTGCATGTACGTAGTTGGAGCGTAGTCGTCATAGGCTAGCTAATACACTTTACTTCGATCTAACGATTTCTCAATTTGAAATAGTGAAGGTTAACCAGTGAGGTTGGCCTGTGTTAATACTGTTTGGGTTGACCTGTACACACAATGCGAAACGTAATACGTATAGAGATTAGTGTACGGGTATCATTAGGTTGTATTAGCATAGTAGTACGTTATATTACAGAAATTGAATGTATAGTGGTTGGTTATTTGTCTTTTCGTCTTTATTTCACTTAGATGGGTAAGTAACTAGCGTGTAGACTGGCCGACAGTTACGGCAAGAAACGTAATTCATACTATTTTTTTGTTAGCGTTAGAATGTAGTTACAGATTGGCAATCTACGGAGTTCACTGATAACATGTATTCTCTACTGAGGTGTGTATCTGCACTTCAAACCTGGCACAAAGTTGGTGACTCATCGATAAATAGGAATATGGAACCCTCCTCAACATTGTTGGCAGGGGTCACCACGCACAACGGGTCGCTCGTCCAGCGATAAGAATTGCGCTCTGTGCCTGTATTCTGTTAGCTTCTAGGTAGTCTCTTTACATTTCTGTTTGCTCACCGGTTTAATAGCGCGCCTTCCCTTCCCTTTTGAAAAATCATGCTAAACCCCCACCTCAGTAAGTACCAGTTGTTCGATAAACCAGTCTGAGAGCAGATAACCTGCGAGGGAGCCCTCAAACGAGCCATAGAAAATATTGGGGAGGTCCTTTAAAATATCGACTAGACATCTTTACGCTAGCTCGCCTATGCTCCGACATAATGACCAAAAGCAGCAAACTGATGAAAAGCTAGCTTTAGTCCAGCATTCTATTCTACATTAGTGAAACTCGTAGATCATTCAGGACAAGCTCCGCAGGAGCCTCCAATTAGGTTAAGATGAAAAAAACGTGAGCATCAGTCCTTTTGATTTCTTGACGAAAAGTAGTGGCCATTTTAAATTTTCTGTCTATAATCGAAATAAAGTTGGGTCTTTCGTTTCTGTGAACAAAGAGTCTCATGCAGAAGAAGTTTCAAATTAATTCTGTGACTGGAGTTCTCCCGCTTTTGATTTATCACCGCGCCAAATCAAATGTACAGTGATTTTGTATGAATGCTTTCAGAAGCACAGATAAGAATTTCGCGAACCAAGATCTTTCGTCTCGCGTTACCCTAAATTGTCTTAAATTATTGGAATTACGTAAAGTCAACCTTCTACTGTTCTAATCATTGCGGAAGTGAGATTTAATCGGGTTCTTTTACGTGTATACTTAAAGCAGGTAGCCATGAAGTAATCGCGAATAGACTAGCTTACGTATAAGCGATGGCGTTACAAACAAACGCATGTCGATTACACCTTAGGACCTCAGCTAGATTTGGGCGTATATATTGGCTCAAACACGGGCCGGTCGATGGGGCCCCCTGCAGCTATTGGACCGCACGTGATGGCACCACGTGACGCATCACAAGCAGAATCGCACGCAATAGCTGAAAGGTCGATGACGATTCTTCGATTACATGTCCCTCTGTTTTTGTCCGTTGGGGGACTCAAGCGATTGCCCCCGCGAGGGCGCCCGTTAACACACTGTATCAGGCGAAAGTAGAGGAGACGAAGAGCGATCAGTTCTTTTGTTGAATAACTAGTGCAACGCAGTACGAATGAGAAACTGTGGGAAATAAAATTACCAAGAGATGGTTTTCGACACTTTAATCTCCATTCTTGAAACCTTTGCACCAATCACGAGTTATGCTTTAGCTCGAAGCCCTCTTGCCTAGTGTTTTCATTAATTTTCGATGAATTTCCGCTGTGGTCTTCGAAAAACAAAAATTAGACCATTAAGCTTCTAGACTTAAATTTAGTTTTTTTTTTCTGGATTTATTTCTTCTCGACTTTTTTAACTTATAAGTTTGTAAAAAATTAAAGTACGTACCAGTCAAATTTTCATCTGCTAGCGGCCCATAATTAAAAAAATTATTCAATTTCAATGTCCGCTGTCTTTGCTTGATAGTTAGCTGAAGATTAATTAATTGTATCGCACTCATATGGGCCTTTTCATTAAAAATCTTTGATGAATATGTTGGTGTGATCTTTCCTTCCGTGCCAAGAACTAATTTTGGCTTGCATAATCCCGCTCTGTCCTAAATATATATACTAGATGTCCGAAAATATATATACACTGTAATTTAATTGGACCATTATTTTTTTTTATGGTAAAATGACAAATGCCTATCATTTGATTTACTGTAAGAATCCAATATATCACGCATTCCATCCCAGTGAAAATGGCGAAATTTATTTTCAGCAAAACGGACCGCCTGCACACCGTTATCGTAATATGGTGGCATATTCTGATAAGAACCTTTTAAATAAATGAGTCGGACTCAAAAATTAACCCGCTTACCCCAGACCTGATGCGAATGGGCTTTCTCTTGTGTAGGCAGCTTAAAAATGAAGTCTTAACTAGAGAATCGACAATAATAGATGGTATTTGACGAAATTTATAAACAGTCAGCAGTATATATAGACTATTTTGCAATTTAAATACGAATGATATGTAAGTAACCGTAAAATTTCCATCATTCAAATTACGTATATATTTTTGCGACATGCTATGTATGTATAGAATGGCACTCAAATTTGGCCAAACCTTGGTGAGCTGGTAATTGTAACGGGTGTACTTTTTATATCTGATACTACGACCAATCTTTTCTCGAATACAACAGCGAACGCAGCATGGCAAAAAACTTCACGGCACATCGTTCTCAGAACTTCGACAACAATCAACTACTGTCCGATGTGTTCACGCGAAATCGTCACCCTAATAGCATAAAAATAAAGTAAAAAATTATAAATCTGCCCAGCTTTCACGCGGCTTTTGAGATGGCCAAGTATGATTTCCAGGAAACAAACCGGAAGATCCACAATAGGGTTTAGATTTTAGGAGCTCAGAAATTCATTGAAAAGGTCGAAGAAGCCATGTATTTCATATAGAAATGAACGGTCCTTTGAAAAAAAAAGAATATTTTGCTGGAATTTTTTTGTACGCAGCCACAGTTCAACGAGTTGATATCTATCGATACCGATTGACGCACGGTTATTATTTAAAATTATTTATATATTAAAAACGAATATATTGAACTGCTAGTAAGTGGTTTAGGCCTTGGATCGAAAATCTTATTGCAGCGGTGAATAATGTTTACATTGAACCAGCATGCTTGCTAATAATGAGATTTCTAGAGTTCACTGTAATATCTGTTTAAGTTCACGTGCAGTCTTGGAAACAATGTGTAAGAGGAAAGAAGATTTACATGCTGCACCATATATATATATATGCTTCAATGAAAAACTATTGAATTAAATAAGTCTAATACGTTTAGTATCCTTGACTGGAAGCTTGTCCGCGCCAAAATTATAAGTATATGATTTACGCAAGCATCATACGCTACGCTGATTTTATGTCAAAGCATCACCACTGTTCCTTTTAAAATGCTCGATTGACAGTAACATTAACAGTGACATGGTCAAACAAAAAAATAGTTGAGAAGAAATATTCGTAACAAAAAATTTTTTATAAATATAATTGTATGAGAAATAAGTTTAATGCATCGACGAGGCGCTATCGACTAGAATTTATCCAATGCAATAATTTAGGGCATGAGGTATAATCGCGACGTGAACGTTTTTAAGTTTTTTTATATTGATTATAGCATCCCGCTAATTTTTCGTTGATGCTCGGTTTTTTTTCTATTTTTGTTGCATCGCTTACTTATTGGGGACTAAAGTTTTTAAACGCTCTCTTGTACTGTTACACGGTGACGTGCGCACCTCTAAAATGGTCACATATATTAAGATAGCGAATGTAGTCCCTTTTAAGCTTTATTATTGATTGGAATAATTTTTAGACGTCCTCAGAGGGCTTTCGCCGTAATATGTTTTCAACGTAGGCTTTTAACGGTAACTACACTTAGATCTTTAAAGTTGTGCAGGTTCAGCCACCAGCTCATAAAATTCGAAACTTCAGTATTCTAGGTTACAAAAGTGGGTTCTAATCTGACGTAACTGATTGTATGAATGGATTGAAAGCCTTTTAGTGTTACAATCTGTGTCCGGAAGGGAAAATCGAGCTAACAGAGTCGGCTCTAAATAGAAATTTCAAGCTGTCCATTCATTTGTCATTGAGACAATATGCTGCTAGTGAGGATACTTAATACCAACATAATAAGTGAAATCAAACAGCCTGTGCCTCGCAGTTAGCAACGCCAATATCGTCAATGTTTTTGGTTAGGCTTTATCAAAGTTCATTCGTTCGTGATGCCTTCCCTTTGTTTCACAGGTCATGAGTTGAAATCGTCGTTCCGTGACAATGGTAAACCAAACATATCTATGGAAAAAATATTACCATAAAAATTAAGATTGTTCACTGTTATCTTTAAACAATAATAAAAATTACTATAACACTTATTATTCAGATCCCAATCACAGCTTCGTGGACTACAAAAAAACCTTGGCATTGTAATAGCTCGAGGACTTTGTGTGGAGGAAATCGTTCGCTTTTACTTGCGACAAAGCTGGAATTATCGCATATCTCCTCTTCTGTATTCCGTTGTGTAACTGGCAATTCAGTTCTAGGGCTAGTAGCGCTAGCAGTAGCAACTGTCTACCAATAAGACGATAATATCAACGAAGCTTACAGCAGGGTTTCGTTAGTATGGCGGAAGCGCTTTCAAATTTCAAACAGGCCCGCTATTGTTTCCGTCGCTACGAGAATGCCATGAGTCCGAAGCTGTCGCTCCACCTGTGTTGTAATCCCCTGATCGGCATAATTTTCATAGCTCCTCCTCTCCATCGGTGCGCGCCGCCCTCTTTACAAAATAGATGTATCCACCTGTAGGATACAGGAGCCAGTGTTATTTCATCATCTAAACGTGCCAGCTAGCTGCAACTTATTTGAGGTGAAAATTAGAATTCTCTCCAGCAATATGTAATCGGCCGCGGTTTCCGTCTCTCTCTCTCTCTCTCTCTCTCTCTCTCTCTCTCCATCTCTCTCTCTCTCCCCTCTCTCTTGCGTGCGCACGGCCCCTCTTCTACCGACGCTCTAATCAGTTGTAGCATTTAGAATACAATAAATGTACCCCAACTATGTGATTAGGGACGTTTTTTTGTGGCTTGTTTGCTAACGGCTAGACAAAACATTTTATAGAAACCTCTGAATGGCTATGCACACAGGTATGCCTATATTATAAGCATTACGTTTGTGTCGACGATTACCTTCGATTATCGCAGATTACTCAGAGTTTTCTTTTTGCTCACAGATTTTTTTCCATTCGGATTCCAAATCAAATACTTGATACATTACATAGTAGACGTGTTTAAGTTCCATTTCGAAGTTTGCTGCTAATTGTTAGCGTAAACATATTGGCCGTTTCGGTTATAGCTATTTTGAAATATACTACAGTTAGCTCGTTGCAAAGATAATTTCAGCGCGGATAGAAGTAGCTGGGGATATGAATAAAGTTGAAAATATGACCAAATACGCATGAGCATGTCCGAATTGTCATTTAATAGTAGTGAGATAAGAACAAGAGTTATGGCTTCTTGGTCAACGATGCATTTTCATATCACGCGCTTAATACACTTATATTTCGCACGCTCAACAGCTCCAATGTGGCATTTATAGAAGGCCTCCAGATATTACACCTATAATGGTACAAGTTAATGGAACTCAGCAATGGAATATTGCCAAACCTAGGCCCAAGCGTATGCGGGCAGTCGTGAGTTATAGTCAAAGTCCCTTAGTACTAGGTACCGAAAATGTAACGGAATAATGTGGGGACGTCCAAAGTAGGTTGATACAATATCATTCAAGCTATTCGGGTTCTACTAGAAAGAAAAAACAAAAACTTAGAGCGGTCATTGATTAAGCTCAGTAGAACAGTTAAAAGAATGACGAATAATATTTGGAAGCACATTATAAGCTTCTATATAGCAATGAAAAATGCTTATTATATAGATTAATGTAACTTAAACAACTCTTCCGAACACTATAATGATTTCCGATGAAAGTTTGTTGGTATTAAAAAAGGCATTGCAAAGTCAACGAAATCCTAATTGGCGTAGAAGGTGAGCCAATCGAATGTATAGTGTACACAGAACGTTCTAGATAACGCTGAATAGAAATTACCAAGTTGAGTTTATGAAGAATATCTATTCCCTTAGTTAGGTAAGAAAGAGACGGGAATTGACTTACTATCCTATATTATGGTTAGACAGGCTCAAAATACTATATTTCTAATTTCAGTATGTTAGTAGAACAACGAAACTTGAAACAAAAAGCATGAAATCGTAGTAATTAAAATCGATCAATTCGTAAGAGCTTTATTTAGGACCTTGGTAACAGGTAGGGGCGATTGTAACAGAGCTAAAGTACGTATTTATCAAACGGAATTATTAGCATCGCGCGGATCCTAGCATTCATGATTCTTCTACGTATTCTTTTTTCGATTGGACCTGGGGCATTACGTGATCAGCCCATACGTAAATAACGCAGCTTACTACAAGCAACCAAAATCACAATTGTCTATTAATTTATGATAGCTATGATAACTGTGGGTAAAAGAATTGTTAAGCAGTAAAACCCTTAATTGGACGAAGGAGGTTCGTTCAAACCCTGAAAATAACCGAGCATTGATCAGAGTGAGTCAACAGATTTTGCCTATGAATATTGTGAAATCAATATATTTCATAACTATTTATACTTTACAGAGATTTTCAACATCGATATATTATACCAATCTGGCGCTACCCGGTCCGCGACCGATTTTTTTATGCGAAAAACAAATTAGTGTAAGATAACTAGAAGTAAAAACTTGAGTAGTATCTTTATGCTATACTAGCCCTTATGCAAAGCTCAGAATCGAGACTGCAGATCAACTAGTTCATCCCCCCATGTGTGCTTACTAAAACTAGATGCACGCAAGGTGGTTTAGGTTCAAAATTAGGCGTAGACACGCGTGTTATTTCGTTCATCTCGTGCTGGGGGCCGGCTGCCTCAAGTAACGCTTAACGATGTAAAACCCAACGCATTCAGTAATTAGTAAATCGAATCGTCTGCTGCCCTTTATCACATAATATCTTTACACATAATACAATTTGAAGTTGACTGCCATGTCTAGCGATTGGGGACGGACAGGGAAGATCAGAGTCAAGTGAGATCTGCTGTGATTATGTTGTGTCGACAGATCGTGAAGCCATTCCTCGAATCCAACTCAGTCGAATATTCCTGATTAGGAATTACTGTAGTATTTTCTAAAATTGGATAATATTTATTTTATAAATCATAGAGTGCATATACGATAGGACGCTCACGTCTTAACGTATCAAGCTAGTTGACCGTATTCTGCATAGCTGACATCTATCACAAATGCTCTTTTTGTGATTTTTAAATCGATACAAATGAGCGTACCCTGATATGAGCGTCTAGAGCGATGGCCTGCAACCGATAGGCACCGAACCGCTTCGAACAATGAAAGTGCAATATCAAACTTCTATTTTTACCTTCACGCAATATTGCTCACACGACAGCATTCGTCTGCATTGTACCTTTACGATTTTCGTTTTGTTTTTTGTTTTATATGTGGTAATCACGCTCAACAATAATCCTTTATATATTATAGTGATCGGGCAATTTTTGTTTTGACTGATTAGTTAGTAAACTGTTTACCGCTTTGTCTCAGGGGTCTGAGGACGTGGAACGTACAATAATCAGACAGCGGAACTAGCACTGCTGGGTTGGTAGTTCGTTCCAGCCAATAGGCTCAAGGTGTTCGGAACGTTTTTCTAGAACTGGAGCCGCGAGTTAAAAATTTATTCAGCATATTTTTTTGTCTACACTGTAATCGGCATATTCGATGCTGTTTTCTCTTCAATTGCGGATAGTAATCATAATGTTGGGTTTGGTTAATTGAGCGCTATCCAGTTGATCAGGTAAATAAAAGTAGATATGTATGGGATGATCGGGGTTTTGTTTGTCCGCTCTGTGAATGACCGATCATACACTAACCAGGTAAGAAGTTGCAACGGAATTTTTCCTGCGATTTACCAACATCGATTAGCGTTTTCACCACGAACGAATGGCGCGCCTGTCTGAAGTTACAGAAGATAACTAGTGGAAGGTTTATGAGGCATTTGCGGCTCAGTTCCACAGTGAACGCAAACACGTTCTGAACAAAACGAAACGAAAAGAGCGAGTCGGTATCATTTTCGATGTAATACAATAGATATTAGGATGAAGAGCTTTCAGATACACGCCTCTCTGGCCTTAGGCAAGAAAACTAGATTCTAAGCCAATTTTTCTATCGAACTTTTTGTAACTACGCATTTGCAATATTAATCCTGCGATTTAGCACAGTTGAAGATTTTATAATTCACGATCGGCTAATCTTCGATTGTGAATTATAAAATCTAGATCATCATCTAAGAGACAGACTATTCGAACGGTACTGTGCAATCGAGCCGATGGGTGGATGCCCTGAGATGAGTTTATTTTCAAGTATAGGCTGAGGTAGTAAAATACCCTGAAATAGCTTGAAACTAATATATATCTATATATATA
>NW_019211457.1:23788036-23858696 GCF_002443255.2 Varroa destructor | reverse complement strand
ATATATATGGGTCAGCCTGTGAATAATTGCGTTGAGTTTATTTCAGGAGTACCTTTGAGGATCGTAGTAAAAATAAAGTGAGCAAATGTATTTGCTGTCGCAACTTAAACACATTATTATGAACCTTCATAGTTGCTCCCGACTTAAAAGGAGTCGTCGTTATAGCTGTTCGCACCGTTTTTCCCGTTGTCCGGTCCAAAAACAAACTGCTTGGTCTCACAACGGGTGGCCAATTTTGGTCCTGGTAAAATTGACGTTTGGCTTTACAGACTTTAACATTTAAATTCTACCAGTTTTCGATCGGTATTTTGAAGAGTATTGGTTCTTCAAACTAATCAGCTACGGCCTTAAACTGTTATCGTAATAGGCTGCATGTAGCTCTTGAGATAATTGAAGGCCTATGCGACATTCAGTAAGTAAGGGTTTAAGGATAACCAACATTTATTTCTGTCAGGTCCTAAAGGTTGGGCGTAAGTTTGAAACAATTAACCTCTATTCCACGTTCATATTTCACTAGGAGTCGATTCAAATACCAACGGGTCCGACAAGGAGGCTAATCTAAACGTCTGCTACAGAACGACAAACTCTACGAGTCTTCCTTTCCAGTCGTGCCGAAAATAAACTAATGCATTACCACGGGCCTTAAAAAAAGCTTGTGGTCACGTTGATAGCAGCTTGTAAGGGAAAAAACACCTGGTAAAATTTTTACGGATCCTCAACGTAGGTTATCATTCCAGACCCATTAAGGGTTTTTGCGAAATCACTCCTAATTATCGATAATTATCGAGAAATCACCAGACATAATTCGTACTTACAGAAAAAAAAAAAGCTAAACTGTTCAATTTATGTATAGTTGCTTCGTTTTACTAATTGTGCACCACTTCGAACGACTTCCGAACATGGTCAAGGTGAAACGCAGGCACCCAAACCTCAGTGTATTTTGCTGGTTCCTATTAGAGAAACGCCAGCGATCCTAATACGTGTAGCGGCTTCATGCTCTCATCAATTCAGAACGTATGTAGTATATACGAATTGATACTAAATAGAGTGTCCAGAATCAATGAGTTGCCACAATGGACCGTTAGTTACTCTGCCCCGGTAGATATCGTATGATGGGGACTATCGTGAAGTGAACGACCAATAGATCGCGTGTTACGCCCCATACATACACTTATTATAAAATAAAACAGACGGCCAAGCTTTGCGGAAGATGTGGTGGCACTCTCGGGTTGGTTTACTGATACCTGGCCGTGTGCTTCAGCTTCATCCTAGGCGCATCAAAGTAGGCATTTAACACCCGTAGTTCGTCGCTACTTCGAGCATGTAATTATAATTGAAGATGCGTTTTATTTTTTCTTTTATTAATATTTACTTGATAACAAAACTTACTATGCGAACTGCTTGGTTTTTGGAGTCATTGCTTGAAGGCATTGAAACTATAAGTTAAAAATTAAATAACAAGATTGATTAATTGATCACAAAACACAATACTGACAATTTTCTTATCATCTCAACAAATATTAATGTATAAGCTATGGTTGATTAACGGGCTCAATTTAACTCTGACCACAGCGTGTACTTGTTAGGGGTCGTGTTCGTATCTAATGTTCGTTCTTTGCTAATGGCCAGGTTGCGAATAATATGGATAGTAGTCTTAATCTGTAACACAGGTTTCTATACTTAGATAGTATACATATAGACACATATTTTAGCACAAAAATAAACGCATCGCTTCAAAGGCTAGTGCTCGTTTCACGAGAACTTCCTCCACGAAAGCTGTTGGCTTTGTTCATAGAACCCGGTTGGCACATTGGTGTCGTGATCGAAGATCCACAGGCATAGAATCGCCCGCCATCCTACGGCAGGCGAATGTTCGAACGCAGGAGTTGGGCGCTAGGTATCCCATGATCGCATTCATTACTCATAGGGCCTAAATGTGGGTCGGATCCCCGGTGAGCACGAGCTTCAGGACCGGCCTCTAGCGTTCCCTCGGGACGGAGATGAACGTGAATAGAGCTCCACCCTTGTCGATACCTTTAGCGCGCTATCGTCTGTTGGTACAACATGCTTACTACGTTAGCCAATCATCCGTATTATCCGTTGAACACAACGATAAGGCTTCCAGCTCGAATTGATTTTTTTAAATAAAAACAAGTTGTATTATTTGATGAAAAACAAGTTGGCTGCGATAACGAGTACGTGGAACGTTGCGAACTATAACTTCTTTGTGGCAATATTACCCTATTCCGTCAAAAGACTGCATTTGATGATGCTCAGGCATTCGTCTTGTGGTAGTAGCATTCTACCCGACATTTTGTGCTAAAGATGGATTGCCCCCATCGTAGCGAAGAACAATTCAAACGCAGCGGTTTTGCGGACACAGAACAGCAGGATGCACACGGCAACGAGAAAAATGCTAGTCCAGTACGTTTGGTGGACATCTTTCAAATATTCTCATAAGCGATACTCGGAAAATCTGTCAGAAATGTCATATCTGCCTATTCAAGACAATTGTTTTTATTACTGCTGACGTTCTAGGTCGCATCGTCTATTAGAGGCTTCAGAGAATTGTTGCCTAATAATTTCATTAATTATACTACTAACTGATAGATGTGAAAACAAACACTGGAGCAGTACGTACGTACGTAATTGTTTTGCTAATAATAATAGTAACAATAGTGCTTGGCTCTATATTTTTCAAGTGGTTTGGTTTTTCCGAGTAAGAATCGGCCATATTTACACGATACATTCGACTAGCCCTACCCGTAAAGGACTGATGCTTTCTGCTTTACTTATCACTGTGCGAAGAGATTTATCACTGCGGTAATACTTCACGGTACTTTGCTTTGTTTGCTATCGCGTGCGTCAATGGCCACTTATCCCAATCTACGACTAGACTTCAATTATTACATGATCTATAATATACGTGTTTCAGTAATAGTCATTTTTTGTTTGTAAACACACTGCACTGAAATGCACACAACCCAGAAATATGAATCTCCAGTGGTCAATTTACAACAGTGAAGGATAAGTCATCGTCCACTGACCACAATGATACCGAATTATATTCGTTCAACTAGGGTCAAGTAGAATACCACATACATTAAAGTCTTTTTTCATTATCAACAATTTCTTATATATATATATATATATATAACATTGTATTTTCTGAAATTTTCCTGCACTTGTCTCCCTTAGTTATTCAGCAACGCTTCGCTCACGTAACCCAATCTGTCTACACTTTCCGTGTCAAAAATTGAACGAAATTTAACATGTGCTATAATATATAGGATTTTAGTCACAAGTAGGTACTGTTGTAAGTTCAACCCTGTAATCAGTTGGTCTACAGAAATTTGTCCAAAAAGGTGGCTAAGTTGAAAAAATGTGTTGGCTGGGAATTAGCCGGTCGGGTGTGTTTCTCCTTTGGCTTAATTTACCCATGACCCCATATCACTGTTGACTCAGTATACTATCATAATAATATTAATAAGATGTGGTAATGTCGATAGAACAATGTTTACGTTTAAGCGACATAATAATGCAGATGGCGCCACGGTTTTCTTATGGGAGAACAGGTTAGCTTCAACAATCTTCACAGTGGATAGAACCACAAAAGACGGGTACGCTCATCTCTACAGAACGCTGGGCGAAAATTTTAAAGAAATTGATGAGGTTAACTACACTCTCTCGTCTGAGGCAGCTCATTCACGACGGAGGCGATGATTAGGTATTGAGGGTCGAGTTGGGAAATCTTCGTGTTCGAAGTTCGTAGATAACGCATTCAATACTGGGCTAAATAGTAGCACAGCTTTTAAACACTGATGTCAATTAAAGACCCGTTGGAGAATCAATATCACTCCATCCGTGCAGAAAGCTGCACTAATAACTGATATAAGACTTTTTCAAAAAAGTAAGTGATTTAATATTCGATTTGAGTGTCCGGGTATTCTATAACGAATGCTGAAGAAATCCTAACGGAAGTTTAGATAGAAGTTGGCCAAATTTTCAAACATTTCCCGCTTGTCGTAGCCCGTCACCGAGGCAAATTAAATTCACGAAAAATGTTGATCCGTATGTTCATGCTGTAAACGTGAATAGACACACTTAGTATATGTGCTTATCAAAAAAAAAAAAAAAAAAAACAGATAATAAACGGAATTTTGATTTGCTCAATTTCAGTCATGTTAGCCTATTTCCCACGGAACTCGATTGCCAGGCCAAGCGACTGCGCACCTCGACTTCGAAATTGTACTGAGATGGTCCGGCCGTTTCTTCATGATCTTAAGTACATGTTCCCTACAACAATCAACGATGTCGACAACATGTGCAAGTAGGTTACATTGAGACAAGTTCAGGGAATAGATACTAAGATGATAGTTTTCAGCTACTATCGTTATAATCGATAATGAGGTAGCATAACCCTCAACATGGCGTGATGTCATTTTACACAGCTATCTTTGAAGCTGGGGCTGTGGGCTCTGTTGAACCCTCGTGCGAACCTTAATCACTCTGCTGTTGTTGGGATTAGATAGAGAGAGTAAAACTATGTAACTCTGTCCCGAAGCGAGTGACAACGCAAAATAAACTCTATGTATACTATAGACCTTTCACACAACACAAAGCCAATGGACTAGGAAGATAACATTTACATTGTTGCAGTAAATACATGATTTGATACATACACAATATGTACAAGTGGAACAAATTGAGGAACCGCTTTGGATCGTTTCTATTCTAGCGAGAATTGCTTCACAATTTACCTTCATGATTCCCCAAAACTTTTTCTGAACAAGGACGTACAGATAGCTTTCACGGAACGTGTCTTACGTCGTTAACTTACCATCACCAGTGCTTTATATTGTTAAACTTTTCGTAGTTCAGAGAAATAAAACGTAATTTCAGTGGTGGTAGTAATTCGCAGTGATGTCTTTCTTTTTGCTACCGCAATTTTATCACTGAAAAAGAAGCTAAAACTTCTAACTTATCCGGATTCCTCTTAATGCATGACCCGCCGAATATATTATATACAATCCTTTTGGACTTTTGCAATGCTAGCGAAAACATCTGATTACAAGCCGAGGTCACATTTTTGAACGGTTGAGGAAGAGTAAACGGCTCCCGCTTGCGATCAGTGAGAGCCCAATTGGGTCAATTAATCATCTTATTATGTTTAAATTACCCGATGAAGCACATCAAGACCCAAAATAAGCTCTAACCAATTCGCTGCTACGCCAATCTTCATTCTCTAAGTAATCGATATTCGTTTGAAGTTAATACAAAAACATTAAATTGATTCGCTGATTCCCTCCTAGATAGCGTTACAGTTGGACAGTTTCCTTAGGTAGGCCGCTAGCGGAGTCGAGCTTAAATAAATGAGTCTTTCTCCCGAAATTGCTGATTAGATTTATTGTTTTATTTTTGGTGCAGTTGAAACAAAAGTCACCTTTTGCCAGTCGATCAGCAGATGAATGAACTGATAAAACAACGATCACGAGTAAAAGGGCTTTCTGAGATGATCAGGATTATATGACAAGCATGCCGTATTCAGAGCTGCACCAACGCCACAGTAATACAGAACTGTATTTTTTGCATTCCTAATATTATTATTATTATCGTTATAATAATTGTCTATTCAATTCAATGGAGATAGAAGTACCTAAACACGATAATGCATCTTATAGCAATCCGCTCCGTACAAAAATCTAAACAAGTTATTTTTCAATTTTGTTCAGTTTTGTTATTTTCGTGGTCTCGTTCAACCTGATAGTAAATAGACTACCTTCGTACGTAAATTGTCGTGTCTCAACAACAACCAAGAAGCCATTACGGATGACTATGCGCGGTGTCTCAGACTTGATTTTCTGAGAAGTACGTCCAATTGTGATACGATTAACCCAGATATTGAAAGAGTACATCATCAATAAACATCTGCGTCATAGACACTGCCAACCCGGGCCAGCCGACGCAAATTCTCACAGACAAACACCACGTACACACCATAGCTATCGTTGCTATTCTAAAGACATTTGTTTGCCGTTAGATAGATCAATACACCAGGCTAAGGAAATGTAATGTGCTACTGCTGCTGTTGTTAGGACGATTGGCGACTACGGTTTCTACTGGCTTGTCTGGATGCCACGGTCAAGTAAGTACATATTGCAGATAAAATGCCAATGAGTTACCGATGAACGACCTTCATTGGGCCATCAGATATCGTCGTTGTCGCACCTGTCGGGTAAATCGCATTGGTACGATGTACTAGTGATTTTTTAATGTGATTCCTTTTCAGGCCGTCTGACGGACGGATGATGACGCGCTAGACCAAGACTCTGGCTGGTTCAATAAACCACCAGAAGCGGCGCTTTTCGTACAAACATAATCGTAGCTATCTAACAAACAGCATAGAAATATGGCATTAAGATATGTAAAAGCATATGTATCAAAGGAACGAAGTAGAGGTATTTATATGTCCAATCACGATTTTATACTATTGTATCAAGCGCTTAACACGTTGGCTTTAACTTACTATTCGGTGAACTATCGGGACCAAAATACATCACAAAAACCCATAGGAATTATCTGCTCTGATATAAAAACTTACAATATGAGTAAGCATAAAAAATATACGCATATACCCATTTAAGGTTGGGGCCTTTCACGAGTTTTGAGTTCGACGATATGCTCATTTTTATACTGTGTTTACAAAGGCATCGTAATATAAGTGGAAATAACTGTTGTAAGTGATCTATTTACTGACCACCTGGCCAGGCTAAGCCAGAATTAGTAATCGTGTTTTTGCTGAATCGGGTAGGAAACGCAGACCTGTAGCGAAAATTTAGCGTGGAAAATGTAGAAAATAAACTAATTTATTATGTATTCGTTGTGACTTTGCATAATCTTCTTTCATATTTTAATAAATTTGTCTATTCCGTTTCGCCAGAAATTGTTATGTCTACTTTTGAGAAACTCGTCCACTCGCATTTTACTAAGCACTGTATTGCCAACTATAGTATTGTAAATTTCATTTTCCAGTGATTAGGAAGGTGGTAATCCCATCCGCGGGAGTTCTAGGGAATACTTTGGGTGGGAGTGAATCCCGCGCTTAGGGGTTCGCATGGCGGGCCTGCCAACTTTTTTCCTATGTGGCTTGCCATTTTCGTTAGGAAGCATTACTATTCTACTAGGTATTCTCCTTGGATAGATTCGTCTGCTAAAGGTAACTGGGCCGTATGCAGATCCTTGCGGACCGTTTTATTTTCCGGTCTAGCAAATCGTTCAGGTTTTACCAACTGGAAATTACAGATTGGTTTATTTCGGAGCTTAGACGTAGTGCCACACAGTTCTTTCTTTTCAACACTTTTTGCCACCGATAACATTTCTATGGGGAATATGTCATTGTTGCTGCATGTTGCTCAGCGCTGGACGAAACGTTACGAGACAATAAAGAGCCAGAGGGTAGAGCTTTTGATAAAACTCTACAGATACAAAATGCCTGATCGCAGTTGTCGGGTACTATCAGTTCCCACTCTCAACCAGTTACCGAGTCGTGTGCTATCCGACGTCCTCATCGACCTCAGTGTTAGGGTGGATTGCATTCTCTGAGTCCGAGAAACCTAATTTAACCGGAACAACTTCCCTTGTATACCGTACGGATGGCTCGCACTGCTTTGGTGGCCGTTTTAATCCTGGCAAAAAGCCAAATGCGAAATCGCAATTTTAAATGATGTATAGGGTACCGACGCAGTTCGAAAGAAAAGTCGTAAATTTTAATCTAATGTAAGGTTAGCACATATATATATATAGCACAAAACGGAATTAGATCGTAAGCAGGTTTAATATCATATTTATTTCATGTCCGTATAGACCTCTTACGCTGAGTGATCGAGACTCCGTTTGACCATTGTTCTATATTAGTGGACCACTATGTTGTTTTATGGGTTCATTTGATTCGCCCTTTAATTTGGTGCTAACTCTCTGCGTTAGAGTTAATGACGAAACGTCCCTCAATCCAGCTAGTGTCAACATACCGCTGCTTTTCGAATTATCTATGGGGCGAGGGAGGGAAGGAAGGAATATCGTATCCAGGTAGTCACTAGTCACGTAGATAGGGAAATTTTTCTAAGTTACCTGACCGTACTAGATCGTCTTGTAACTTTTAGCTCCTTCCGGTGAGTATTTGTAGGTCTTTCATGTCATAGCATGCCACGGTGGTACCAAAAGCCTGGTCATAAAATCATCGGGTGAGCGTGACCATTTATTTAATTTGCCCCATTCAGGTTTTTGTCTGACCATATTCTTCTATCGCAAACCTCGGGCCGTTAAGTATTAAGGGTATATACCTATAAATTATGGACGGTTCTTTCGCATTGACGCAGAAACGACTGGATAGTAGAGAGTGTATTTTGTGGTGGAATTGTTTCACTGGCATATGCATAAACTCACTTTCGATGAAAACCAGGGAACCCAGCAAAGCGTCCAACTACGTAATGTGATTCGGTTAAGTCGTTTAAGTAGTTATTTTACGTGCATGGGTTTAGTTTTGAATTGGGGTTTTTCATTACGTGTACGAACGGTCGACTAGTTCTTCAATCGAACAATCGTGATACACGTAACTTGTGATGAGTGATACTCGCACAAATAATACTAGATGGCAGCCACCTATACGCTTCTAAAGCTTACAGTACACAGCAATAACAATTTTCGTATTGTGACAGGCGACGTGCAGTGCTGTGGTAGCGTTTTAACATGTGGAGTCATCTGGAATTATTTCGAATTGAAAAGAAGAAGTATGGCTCAAGCTATGGTGTCAATATGATGCGTTATTGTTTATGCCCCGTGTCAATTCTCAGAATGTGGAGTGACTTTGTGGACTGCGTTCGACGATACACGAAGGACTGCGCTACCCAGGAACAGCGGAATCGCTTTAATCAAGCCGTGGGGGACTCGGTAGATACAGTTCACGCAATCTGCTCATCTGACAAATATCAGAAAGGTACGTTCGTGTTCATTGCTTTAGTACCACAAAATATCAGCGGACGTTCACCATCTATGTTTTTTTTTCGAAATACTGCGCTTTCAACCAAGCTATAGATTAGAGAAATGTCAAATTAACGAATTTAAGGAAAGACGTTTGAGTAAAGTGTTTGACAAAAAGAAAGAGTAGTCGAAGTAGATTCGATTGGATGTTTCATAACAAAAATATACGATGAAGTAGCGCTTCTTATTTAATTGCAATGCTAAAGCTAAATCATTAATAATCTTTATCTTGCTTCTGCTCCAATCGTCTTCCGAATATTGTATTTTCGCCTTTGCAGAATATCTTCAGAGTGCATCATGCTTCCGAAAAGTGTCTGTAGATAATTGTGGCTCACACTACAATGACCTTGTAGAAGAGGTCACCAACGCGGTGGCAAATAACGATCACATATGTTGGTAAGTATAATGGCCCTTCGAAAGAAATTCTCGTTCTGAATAACGGTTACGATTAAGTAGTTTAAGGTTTAGCGGCATATGGCTGGGGTAAGGTTCTGCGCAGCACTGAATCCTTTACGTACCAGCAATCCTATAACCAAAAGCTATTAGCCGTTAAAAAGAAGGAAAGAAAACCAGCTCCGGCGCTCTGAAGCCTCAAGGTTCCATAGGTCGTAGTAACTTTTCATTTTCAATCTCCACGTATTTTTCTCGCGTTTGAAGATGACTGATTTCTTATCGAGGAAAGATTGCGTAGGGTAATCTCTATATACAACAAAACATTCGAAAGGTTGTGTTTACCTTTTTCTATTCGATCTACACTATGTTTATAAGCGCTGCCGTTAAACCGCCATTACTACCATTATGCTGTAGTTATTCGGAATTTGTATGTGAAACAACGAAACGTCTCAAGCTATCAAGCAAGCGTCGCCTGACGATTTGCCAAAGTAAGCAATATTGGCCGTCAGTGGTTACTATGTATAACCACTTTGTGGGGATGGGAACGGAGCTCGGTAGCCGCGAAAATGGAACGCCTTACTTAGTAAAGTGTTTTGTGATTGGCGTTACTCGATATAATCGAAATCAGGGTACAAAGTTATTGAGTAATTACTTTCACTTAAAGAACGGACTAAACAGCAAGGTTCATCGTTCATAATTTGCAAAGTCAACAGCTCTTCGTTTAAACTGTTCACTCTGGCTCAGAAATCTACCATAAAAATACTATTGAAACTAGTAACAATTAGAGAGCCCGTTTTGCGACCATCCGCTTTGACGTTCGGCGTGAAATAAAGCGTCCGAATGATCTGACGCAAAGTGGACCGTACTCGATGCGCCATATCTATCAAGTGCATGTTAGATAAGTTCTATGTGTTTTTTGCAACAGTGCTAGAAGACCAGCCATCGCGGGCATATTTCGACCCATTGTAAGGCTATTAGTTCCAGAAAATATAAAAACTCATTCTATATCTGGAAAGCATAGTGGGAAAAAAAGCGATCTTGTTTTCTGCAAACAGCAATTGTCACGGGGACAGATAATTTTGCAGAGCGTGACACATTACATATTTTTTTCTCTACCGTTAATATGAGGCTTCACGTTCAACAAAGCTTCATAGTGACGAGTTAATTAGGCTTAAAGCGGCTGTTTTAGTTAAACGGAGCGAATCAGGTTCTTCACAGTGTGAGCTTCAACCACTTCACAGATGCGAGCGTGCCCGAATGATTGTCGTCTGCTCTGCTGTAATTATTTTTACGAATCGGTTATATTACTATATACAGCTCTTAGCTCTGGCCAAGCAGGCTGACTATCCTACTCGAAAACGATTATTGACTTTATTTTCCAATCGAATTTCGCCCGGCCCTCTGATAATGGAAGGGAAACAGCGCTTAATTTCAATCTGCTCATATGTACACGCGTCTATATAACAGTGAGGGTGAGAACAATGCATTTGTGAATTCGCGCGTTTATTTTATGTTGGCCTACGAACTAAGCCACTATTTTGAGACTAGAACAAATGGGTAATCCGACATTATCTGTTCAATTTTTTCTTATGCTTATATTATATCCGATGTTATTTATTTGTAGACCGCCAGAGCTGGTTCAATGTACATGGTTCGGTATCGTTGTATTTCGTTAAACCACAGACGCTCGTTCGGATCTTCTGGTATTGGGATCTCACTATAATCAAAATCTATTCGAGAGCAAATATGAAGAACGACGGTGGCAGCTTGCACGAGGTACATGAGTGTACAGATATGGAACACGACGAGGAGTCTCAGTGCTCACTAGTAGATATACTATCGGAGTTGGGCGTCATCAATACGAGCAAATTACTAGATGAGGCTCGTTCGTTCAATTATCATAACCATAATTCAAGTCTGTACAATTATCCCGTCTCGCAAATCTTTCGTTTGCTTTTCGGACATCAAATATCTACAAGTATGGGTTCACGCTTGAGCTGCGTTTAAATTACAGAACTATTCTAGTTCGGTTAAGGTGACTAGAAAAAGTAGGGCCGTACTGCTCGCATTAGCGAGTCCCTTTAAAGCACCGTGGCTTATTCTGGTCGAGTATATGGGGTCCTTGGGTCGCAAGGTCACTCCCCAATGACGTGAGACCTCGAAGTTAATATGAACTCAAGGCCGCGCTTCGTCTAAATGGGACCGTTACGAAATGAAGTTTCCAACCTCTGCTTCGATGTGGTGACCCTAATTTTGAAAATAGCACTGCATTTGTCGTCCGTTACTTTCCGCAATAATGAAGGCAAAACAAAGCGCCTGTTAGTTTAGCTCCCGTTCAGATAATTAAAAGGAAACAAAGTAAGCCCCGTGAGCTTTGTTTCGTAGATTATACATAATTTTAGAAGCTGGCAATAGAACTCGCAGTAAATATAGTCCGATTTCATTACTAATTGTCTGTCTGTTTAATAGCATTGCGTAATTATTTTACTTTGGTATTATTATGCGCAGAGAAAACGTGTTTCTGAAACATTAATCGATCTTAAAAATCGACCATGTTCAGCCTGCTGCTTATTCGTCTTAGATCTAATCTTGTTAAGAAAAAACCCAAGGCCAATTAAGCATTTAAGGACAGTCTACGAATAAGTATAGCTCTTCAAAGCTGTTTTCTTAGGCGATAATGGCTTTCTAACAGGCTTAGGCGCACTGAGAGCTGGCCCAAATCATCCGTTAATAGCAGTCGAGTGTTGCAACCTAGCCTAGGCATATGTAGCAATGAGCATGCAACGCGACAAAGGTCCAATCGGCATAAGAGAGGGATATTTTTCCATAGAAAAAATAACTGCAAAATGCCTTATGCATCCGTACCAGGCCCGGATTGTTCTATTAGTTTACGGCGACATCTACATTCGTTAAAAGCTCGTCGTCCATCGTCTACCACGAATGGAAGCTGACTGGGTCTACCCAGTAATTACATTGGATTACACATTTTTACTCACTAAATATTGTACTCCCGGAAGATTACCCGTATCGTGTTGCTCTCGTGATATGAAACATTTTCTTTTGCATTAGGGAGCAAGGACTGCATGAGAAAGGTAGCCATTTTAGGTTACAATAGTAAGATGATATTTATATCGAGGTACGGTTTGATCTACTAACAACAGAATTGCCTCTAATACGATTTAACGTTTCTATAATTTTCAGCTCATATTCAAAATTCAGAAGCTGCGTAAGTGAACCACTTCTTCGGCTTTGCGGTTCCCGCGCGCGCACAATTATGGATCATTCTATGGATTTCTTAATTCACCGCTGTTCCAGCAAGTCATTTTCGTAAGCGTCTATCTATTCCGTTTAATTTTGTAAAGCGTCTGTTTAATGTTATTAGTGTCTTCGTTAGGAAAGCACGAGCAAGGCCAAGAATCCTTCTTGGTGACAACTGAAATAAAATGGGTTTTCTTTCCTCGTATAACTGCCCATGTGAAAAGAATAACATTACATTCGGTTCTTAGCTGAATTTCAGTTGCTAAAAGGACTGTTACACAGCTCTTTTTCTCAAGCAGAATTCGACCCATCCATGAATTTTTACTGCGGTCCAAAAATATACTGATATCACATTTTACAGAGAATTTACAGAGTGACACATAAATATATGCCACATGACCGCTGTGCCTTCAGGGCATTAGATGAGTGCTAGTACTCAAAAGAGGCATCCGCACGTTTTAACATATCAGGGTTTAGGCTACCGCGGGTTTGCTACAGATGAAACAGGGAACTAAAGAATGAACGAGGAGTGAGGCTACGAAGGCGAAGAGAAAGGTGAACAGGCCGTGAGCGTGGGCTACGACCCCCCGATCTGGCTTTGCACACGTGCATCAGGGTCTATGGAGACCTTTTGTAGCTCTATTAGAAACACAACCGTCTATTCGACGGTTTGCCCTTCCGCTCACGCCATCTCGGAGGCGTTGTTGGCTGATCTAGCGCCCGCCTCAACCATTTCCCCGATCAGGTGTCCAAAACGATAAGCGTAAAGGGAAGCCAACATAGACCCGAGTATTGTACACGACTGTGTTCAATGTGATGATCGAACCGACACTAGAAAATCAAGTGAAAGATACGTTCTATGCTGTTTGAACATCAGTAAACAATATCTTAATAGCGTTGAACATTTGCGGACAGCAGATAGTGCCAGAACACGTGTGAGGTCGGTAAAGCACATTGGAAGGTGCTAGATTAAGAAATACCCGTCGTTGTAGATGGCCGATTTAAAGACTCGGTTAGTAAACGAATGCGTTTGCAAATGAAATTTCGTCCTTAGAACTCTATATAATAAGACGGGTAAATGCTGTGTGGCTTTTGAAGGAAACACGATTTCTGTAATTTACTTTACCCTTTATACCCTTAAATTACGCTTTATGCTAATGACAACAGCTGCAACAAACTATCAAAATCGTCCAGACACCGGAAAATACTAGGTTCAGTATCCTTAATAATAGCAAAACTTATTGCTCGTGCTATACAGACAAAGTTGTCACACTAGGACAGATAGCGAGTTATGTATGACCAAATAAGTGCATTACTTCGTATATTCCGAGAGAATAGTCAAGTAAAAGATGATGATGATAAGGAAAAGGTTCATTGATAGGCCTTACCTTTAACCAGCCGCGGTTTTACAAATGAATTACAGAATTTGCAGATGTCCGCGATTGTTCCCAGACCCGCAATCCGATTGATAACGGCAGAAGAAAAACGCCAGCAACTGAATGTTCACTGGCAGTTGTATTTTATCATCAACTTTTATCATGGTCGTACGCCATTGTTTAACGCCCAGCCCGGTTCTTCCGACGCTAGAAAAATACTTCAGGCTGTGCTTAGCATCTTCCTAAACAGCCTAGCCTCTGATTGGGCTGCAATTAGAGATCGTTACTGTCTTGTTATAGCTGGAAATAATTGAACGGCGGCCACGTTAATGTTGACAACTGTTCGTCACAGCGCCCCCCACAATGCCTGTGGTTTCTCTGGGATCATTTGTTAGCCATATTGTAAATTGCATGTCATGGAAAACAGTTGCAAGTGTCTGTTCCTAGATGGAGTGGTCTGCAGACGGATGGTAATGTTTCGATTATCTACCGCAGTAGTGAAACAGAATCGAAAGCGTTCGACATGGCGCGAGCTTATTTGTCTGTGCTGTGTTTCTACATTCTGTAGCAACCCACATCAACGGATGGCCGTCCCAGTCAATACATTTTCGCCACTGGACTTCTGCGGCCGGCGCGAAAAACGATAGCAGTCTTTTACGCCGTACCATTTCGATCGTAAATTGGGATAGAACGCACCAAGGGGGCAGTGGAACTGAAACGCGCCAACGGGGCAGGTGAAAGACAAAAGCAGTGGTAGTTGCCGCATTTACTAGTTCACATGGTTAGGCACTTTGGATCTACAGAAGTTGTGACGACGGTCCTGGAAGCAGCTACGAATCGACGGGCATAAGACGCGTGCCTGTGCGTGTGAGTGCGCTGGGACAGAAAGCTAAGAAGCACTACTAGCTAATTGCTCGCGCTTGACGAAATGCGCGCATTGCATTACATCGAATCTCAACTTGTCGAAAATTGAGAAATTTACTGGCCTCACAGGAGCCCGACGGTGGCCAAGAGCCTAGCCCATAAGTTAAAATAACGAGCGAAATTGACTACAGCTACTAACAACAAATGGGGAATTTACGCGTGCACAACAGCCAGATACGCAGAAGCCAAGAGTCGGACTTCAATTATCAGCGGCCAACAAAGTTTGGGTCTTATATGAAAAGTTGGTGATCCTTTCCCTTACTACTACCACATCGCAGGACATGGTAAAATTGTATCTATGCCGTAAACATTTCTTTGCCCAGAGGCACTATGTTGCCAAGTGCGAAAAGACCTATAACCCATACGAGCGTTGCCGTTGTTGCTGTCAGGGCCAGAAGCCTTGCGGCTACCAATGCTACTGCTTGGACATAATTTTACCCTTTTATTATAAACCTCTGTCCTCTTATCCACTATTATGTCGTTCGTCCGGAAATATCGACCGGCTCATAACTAACGTACAACGATATTCTAGATAAGGATACCGTGTAGAGCCGCGTCATAAAATGTAATTCCTAGAATGTGCTGTCTATATACTGTGGTAATGACCACTGGTCGTGGCAACAAGGGCAAGCAGGAGAGGGTTAGATCGAGTGCGCGATTTACCGACATACGACAGTGCAGTGAATAGGCAACAGGTAGATGTGACGTGAGTTGACCTGTATGTGATCCTCAACAAAAGAGTAGGCTCAGCTATTTTGCTAAATAGGATTATGCCTCATCAGGCTAAAGAGTGCTAAAGTTGTTACTATTTGTCTAAGTTAAATACGTATTGAAGTCCCTTTTTGGGAATGCTCAATTTCAAAAGATATGCCATACAACACAAGGCATATTTTGCAAAAATCGCATTGCAATAACAATAGCAAACTGTTAGACTTCTCAAGCAATATATATAATACATATTTATACTGGGAAATTGTAAGTTTTTAAATTTCAGAAATATCATCGAAAGCTATTTTAGCTATTCTTACCGCTACTCACAAATATGCGACCGGCAAAGAACACACTTCGAAATATGGACACGGAAATTTCGATATATTACTGTCTGCGTCGACATGATTAAATAAAATGATAGTTATATAATTAAATAAATATAACTAAATAGATTGTTTGGTCTCGCCGAACGATTACATAAAGCCGCTATACCTATAAAAAATCGGCCTCTGAGCACGCTTCAAGCTTCACATTCCTCGACATGCAGTCTGAAATCATACCTTCGGACGAAAACAGCCTCTCAACTACCATCGATCATTGTACTGTATATACATATATGTGCTGGTTACAAGAGCATCGTGTACTTTCCGATGAATGAACTTCAAAACTGAAGCATGACGTGGTGAAGTTGACGTACGATAAACTCATGAGTTCATCATTCAAATACAACTGTTTTTATGTTGTTGGCATCTATTCAATCATACTATGATACTCGACATTGTCGAACGTGAGCGTTTAATGGTACAAAATTTCATACATGGTAACATGATAAATGGTACAAATAGATTCAAATAACTTCAATCGAATAGCTACAATGTTCAATTGTCTGTGATTTTAACTTACGAAAGTAGCATTATTCTGCTTTATACTGGTACTTTACAGGTTGATAAAAGGTTAGCAAATTTCAGCATTTTCAAACCGCTGACAAAACTACTTCGTATTTCAGCGATCACAGGCGTGATAGCTTGTTGTAATTAACTTTTACATTAGGGGGGTCCGGTATCACGTAACGGCTTCCTCAGCCACTCAGATGATGGCGCGGCTCTGGTCGACGCTGAATAACTACCGGTTTGAGTAAGCTTGGCTGGTTTGGGGGTTTCTGGTGACTATGTGTGGTTCCGTACGTAAAACATCGAAATGTAGGAAAAGATAACGGATGTTAATGACGAGCAAAAACACTGGTTAACTAATTGGTTATGCAAAACAAATGTATATAGCGCAAAACTGCCGAAATGCTTCTCAACTTGCAGTCGTCAATGTCGCTAGGAAGGTGAGCAAAAATCACCAATTGTCGCCGCCTAAAGTCGGTAATTGGAATCGAAAGAGGTGTATCACGGAGCGGGGGAACCGTGTGGTTATTGGCGAACCCCGTAAGATAGCTTTGTCTCGTATATTGTTCTCCAGAGTAGATTAAAAACTGTAAATTTGCTGTCTTGGAAATTACGCTTCGTCACCACCACAAATATGTTGGTTCCAAGAGCACCAGATCTGTCAAGAAACTTCGGTGCAATACTCGAGTGAAACGAGCCCATGTCCACTAGAAAAACCAAGTAGAATATTGCACCATTGACTATTAGAACAAGGTTTATTCTTCAGACATATCTCGTTTCGAGATTTTCGAGGAGAAGCCTGTTACGGCTTTCCGCGTGTTGAGGAACGATTTTCCGCCGTGCCGAAGATCGAACGTTCATCAGTGTTACGGTGTGGTCTACCTTTGCCAAACGCAATACGGTGATACATTTCTCACAATAGTAGAAGGGAGCAGAAACATGCTGGAGTTATCGAGACCAAGATGCGATGACTACGTCTTCGTGCATGACGGGGCGCCTCGCCACCGAGCTCAAAGTATCTCTCGGCTATTATTTGCCAATGATTTTCACGTGCTATCGTGGCCTGCTGATTCGGCAGACCTTGATCCTATAGAGAATGTTTGGAAGATCGCGGCCTTAGGAAGACCAAAAACTAACCAACGTAACATTATCCTCACAGAAGAATCATTGCTGTGTGGCAACGGGGTGCACTCAGCGGGGACAGCGAAAAGCTGTACGAGAATCATACTTCGAAGAGTGGTGCCAGTCGGTTACCGCTATAAGAGGCGGTGCCACAAAATACTTATGCTCGGCACTATATTGCGAAAATATTTGTTAACTCTTGATTTGTATAGGTATAATATTGATTTGTAAAGCTGTCTAATGTTGTTCTCATAAGTCAAAGGCCGTTTGAAGGTATTATACTGTAGTGCTGCGCAACTGGCATTGAAACTTGGAACTATTTGATTAAACTTACTTATATCCGCTCAGTATAAGAGAGCGATACGATTATTAGAAAACATTTCAATAGATATATCGAGCAGCATAAAGTCTATCAAATCATCATTTGTGATTCAATTGAATTGATGATCAAGCGAACAAGAACGGGAAGCATGGTTTAGCAAAGCTACGAAGTGTGCTAAAAATGTATGCGTTATAATTGAGCCGTTCTTCCTTGACCGTACCATCACTGACTGCTTGAATTTACTAGCAAATTTTATATTTAACAGAAAACAGTAGTCGCATATTAACATCGACATAAAATTTTCTCTTAATGACCATTTTCTAAATGAATGAGTTGTACGAAGGAGTCCCGCCTTGCCCATTGTTTAGACTTGACGCCAACGAACTTTTTCTTACGAAGATACGTTAAAGACCAACAATACAGCGGTAAACTAACGGCACTGGAGGTCGAAGATTATTTGACACTGTCCTAAAGGCTGTTAATTAGTGCGCGAGGCAGAACAGCACTTTTTCTGCAGAATTTTAAGAATCTATGGTACATTTTATTGTTGCTATCAGATTCTCATTGATTCAATTGAACGTTGTACTTTTTTTCACATGCCTTTAAAACATAAATATTCATTATATGCGAATAGAAATCCAAACTGTAATTATTCAGGTTATGTATGCATAAGTTGGGACACCCTGTATTCTCAGATAGTTAGCACCTCGCACCTGGAAAAACCTATCTGGTATCGCTTGCAGTGCAGAACGCCTTACTTATCTAGAAAATCGTGGATTGTAACAATAGCTTCAATTCAATGCCCATCAAGACGCTGCGGTGAAGCGTCGCTCGCCATGCGGTATCTGGGTCCGTAATCTATAGTAACACATTTTGTAAGTCTATGAAATCTCGCCTTCGTTATGCACGAAAGCGCATAGGCCTTATTCATGTCTGTCGATGAAACAAACCATTCTGAGGACTTTAGGAGCAATGATTTGAGTCATTAAAAATAGATTCACCTGCGTGTTTTCTATGTGGCCAGCAAGCACATACGTCGTTCTAATAATGTTTTATTAGTTCTTTTACTCATTTACTATATCGTCTTGCGGTTGCATAAGGGTGTCTCCTATTTGCCTCTGCTACGCCATGCAACACCTTATGCAATGACGAGATTTAGCAAACAACAATTAAGATTATTCATACTGAGTAGCTGGCAGGCTGCCAAAGCTTGTTCCAAGTAAGAATGTTAAAAGTTGAAGTGCTGAAAGATTTTATCAGAATGACACCTCAATAATATCTGCATTTTTTCTTTACCCTAGGCTAAATAGTAATGGATTTTCTACTGACGTTTTAACAAAGAATTTGGACAATTGACTCTTGGGGCAAACATTTTATAGATTTACGGATCGCCACTAGTCGAAGCTTTGTTTCAATTAACTTAATTAATAATTGCTAAGATTCGTAAGCTTCGAAGTAAGTTGTTCAGCGAATTGTAGAGGGCGCTGACATCGCTTAATAGCTCTCGAAAGCATTATCCTAAAAGAAAGACGAAGTCAAACGATGCGATTCTTCGTTCTCATTGCGGACAAAGTAAGGCATGGGTAAAATATTCGTTGTCTCTATTATGAAGCGAAAGCAAAGAAAGATGGCGTCGCATAAAAGCGATTTGTTTGTAGTAAGTAATCTACAACTTTTTTCTTTCGACGGAATTGAAACGTAGATGCAGCATAATATGTTTACGAGAATGTTTCAATTAATTTGCGAAATCTGTTTCAAGAGTGTTGCCAAGTTGTTAGGCTAACTGATATCTTTCATTTACCCAACGCGTTCCTATAGGATAGTTAACTTGCAGCTAAAAACAAAGCTGAAATCTTTTTAGTTCGAAGAAAAACGTTCCTTCGGACCGATAGCCGCTTGGTTAATTAGAGTAGCTTGTCGATTTAGGTGACTTACAGCGGCAATAGTTGAATTTTTATGATTGACTATGAGTCGATATTATTTCTTGCGTCAGCCGTAAATGTTCAATGACTAAAGTAAATTTTCGAGGTTGATTAGGAGACACAGTATCGTATGCCACTGAAGGTAATGCGGTTAAACAGTTGAATAGGACAAATAGTGTGTGCATGGAACTTCATATAGTCACGCACATAGACACAAAACACTGTTTTTTTTTTCTATTTATTGAGTAATCGGCTATTGTGTGTCCGTATTGTACGCGACCAATAGTTATTATTTAGCTAGCTGACCCGTAAGGCAAAAGCGAAGCAATACTTTCTGATATTGGGTAACAAAGAAGTGAGTTTCACGTATGATAGAAACAGAATTATCTCATAGTTACGTATATTCGGCGCTCGTTTTGTCTTCTTAACATTGCCATGTGAGCGTTTTGAAGCCATTTTCGCCCCTTTCCTTTCATCCCGTGGAACTAAAACTTCGTAACTTAGGGTCTATATATATATATATATATATATGAAATAAAAACTAGCTTGGTAGTTTATACCTGTTTTATTGTTACTACATGGGCAACATGTGCTTAGTCGAGTCCACAATATTTTCCGTCATATATTCATTATAAATAAAACCAATAAACCCTCTTGTCCAGCGCTTAGTTTTATGCAGCTTCAAATACATTGTATCTTATCATGTACCTAAATAGGGAAAGCACATTTGATTTTACCATTCTTTAATTTGTTCACAGGTGCGAACGCTGATTGCGTTTAAAGTTTAGATCAAAAGATAGCTTTCAATGAACCATGCACGTGACACACTCTGCTGATATAAGAAATGGGCTTTTCCTATCACGAAGATAGTGGCCACATGACACAAAGAGTTATAAGAACAGTTTCCGGTATCCGCATGATCTTCGCCAAATAGAAATAAGAACGGGTTACAACGATCAATACGTAGTCACGTTATGCTTGCACAGAAACTGACAGATGCACTGACGTTAGATGGTGGACCTTTCCTTTGAGCCCCTGCTTAAGACAACGACTGAACACCACGCGAACAATAAAACGTTTGGATTCTTTTCGGACGTCTATGCTGTTTATTAAATTTGCCAGTGAGGTAAATATGTCACTAGGCATATTTTGCTAACGTGTTGTTTTTTTTTTTATAATACTTGACAAATCTTCAACTTAAGCTTTGAGCCAGTTTAAGATCTTATCTATTGAGACCTCCTTTAACATGACCATTGAAAATTAACAAGGCAAGCCGAAGTGAGGCCTGTATAACTTACTTCGTCATATTATGTGAACACGAAGACTTTGCAGTCTACTGATTTAAGTTGTCGCTATCGTGCAAGACTTTCCAGAATGTTTAGCATAACGTTCCTAGTCTACAATAGAATAGGGGTTCTAGAAATACAATTAAGTTAGTCCCCTTCGTTTTATCAATGCGTGCTTTGTTGTGTTACAGAAAAGACGTTATTTCCGAGTGCGTGAACAAGGCACACCGATCACATTTAAATAGGAGTGCTATTTTTCCACTTAACACTACGGGCTTGTAAATATTTCTAATGTAATACTGAGGATAATTTTATCACGCGACTCTTTAGCTTTTTGTCTGAAATTCTGTGGATGGTGAGTAGTACCACGTCGGTCGAATAAAAGTTAACTCTACTAATAGCTGCTGGTCTCAAGCTTGATTTTAGAAAACACGGGAGATATCGGTTTTCCTGCAAATCTATTTGAGCTGATAATTTAGTTTCCTGTACTTATAAGTAGAAATATACGTTATTCGACTAAGTACCTAATTTTAAGGACGACAATCTTCAACCACATATATTATACCAGTACGGCTAATTAATACTGCTTTGCAGGCTTTCTTATGAATGCCCAAAATCTCGTGGAAGGGTCGTGTTCAACGAGAGCCTCACAGATGCGGTCCCTTCGACACTGGCCCCTTCACACACCGATATGCTGCCTCCAACCGTCGTGCGTTCCACATTTCCTACCGTTACGATGACCTCTTCTGACCAGCACGATCTTAGGAGCGATTTTATGGAGGGTTTTATAAGAGCCTCAGGTTCACCCGGGTCGGTTTCTCCATCATCTGGATCACCTTGGGGCTCTTCATTTTCGTCAGATTCATCAGGATCACCGGCGAATGGTTCTGGGGATCGCAACAGAAGGCTAGGGGCTCATGCGGACTTTGCAGGTGATCAGTCACGGAAGTCCAAGATGTCATCGTCCACAAACCATAACCGCTCATTGGGCAGTTCTGGTTTTATCTCGTCGTCATCATCATCCAACATCGGACGAGCCGGATCTTCACTGTTTGGATCATCAATGGATTATTCGTCAGTGTCAGGAACGGTTAGTCAGACATCCAGCGGCAGGGATCGAAGTCCGAATTCGGGTCGCTCGAATCGACCCCATTCTTTCGCCAGCAGTCGGCTTCAGCGAAATTATGAAAGTGTTGGCTCATCTGCGTCATTAATTTGTACTAATTGCCTACGAACGACGCTAGCATTAGTGTTGTTTGTCCTAGCGATTTTATAGCTTTTATAGTTTTAGAGATTAAAATGGTTCTATTCCAAGGTAAAAGTAGTGTGTAAACGTATCAAGTATAGCTGAGAATGAGCAGTTAACAGCGATGTTATATGAAAGATGTAAAAATAGCTGGAAGAATACAATACCCAATAAATATCGAACTTCTGTTGGAAACAACCACTAAAATCCCACAATACGAAGCAGATTAGGTCAAGGCGTGTATATGCCCATACGCGCTAGTACAGGTGTACCGAAGACGGCTATGTTCGCTGAGCAGCACTAATGGCTATTGTTTAATTAAAATAGCCGGTGAAAAATAGTCGCAGCCCCATTCATGACCCGGGCACAATCTCGGTCGAAAATACCTAAATACGTATCGGCTTGGCAAGATACGAGACGGTTAAGGAAAAAACCACTAAAATCTACTCAGTTAAACGCTCATACACATGGCTACAGATATATATATATATATATATATATGCTTTTAGTGTACATACATACATAAAAAATAACTAGCGGTATTGTTGTACAAAACTCAAAGCAGCTACCATTACAGAGAGAGATATGGGCTCCTAAAAATACTATGAAAAATATACGCTATCTTTATTTTTGATTGTGTGTGACCACCTTTGGCGATTTCGGAATGGCGTATTTTTGCTTTCGTTTTGCAAAGTCGTACGGTATCGTCTATAAAAACGATGTTAGCTCTAAGAATACGTGAAAAATACATGTGATGATACGTAGTACATAAAAGAGGGTCGTAAAGAAACAGGTAGGTATTCCTACGGGTAGGTACGGACTATTTAGTGCACACTGAAAACAAAATGAGAATAATATATCTATGATAAATAAAGGAGTATTTCATAGTTTTTTACACTATCAAATGTCCTACTTGATAAAAAAAAAAAATCAGATTAATAACAATTGGACTTTTTTTGGCGCTGAATAGTTGATAATACGATAGCAGTGCTTAACAGTGAGCCCGCAGCCGGCTTCATAGTGAAGTTATGTAATTTTGTTAACTTTTAAATAGCGCATTATTAAAGCCGTCTCCATGATGATTTTCTTTGTAGAAGCGACCAATCACTAGAGCCTCTTTCTATTGCTAGAGAGATAAATTATGTAATAGGCTGAAAAAGTAGAATATTTTCGAAATATTAGAAAAGTTTTGGCTACGTTCGATCCTTTGTCGAATTTCATATTATGACGCCGATACAGTGTAGCAGCTAACCGCTTAATTATCGATTTATAATAGTTGTCATTTATTAGCGTGGACGCATCTTAATCAAAAACCCCTATCCAGTAAAATGTACTACTTGACGAAACACGCATTTAGTACTACTCGGTATCCAAGTTCATTGATAGTATTCAATGTAACAGGGCACGTTTAGCTGTCGTAGTAACGCTTTGAACGTTCGTCTATACCGAAGCTAAATAGAGTACCCTTAGTGGAGTCGCTTACTTAGATCTCTCGAGGTCGACGAATTTCATCTTAAATCCTGCCGTCTATTCAACGCTTTGTGTTTACTGTAAATTTGAAACTATTCCATTATGCTGCAACTAATAAGGTATCATCGAACGAAGTATTTGTCACTGCTTCTATCTATGATATATGGTTTGTGCAGACGCTGACCTATGATACATGTAGGTACATTCGCAGGATTATATTTGAAAATTACGTTGAACGTTCACTTTCAATGTATTAGTAACAGCATTTAGGAGCAGCTTACAAATGGCCAGCTTGGCTTGCTGAGTTTTTTTTCGATGGTATTTTGAGAGACTTGTACTCCCGAATATCTTGTGATATAGAAGATAATCAATCATAGACGTTTGTACAGTTTAGGACGCAGCACATGCTTCCGTACTATGCCCGAAGATTTCACGTTGTCTCGTTGGCAGGACGGCACGGAACTAGAAGGTACAATCCAAGAGGTCTTTTTTGGTACAACTATGCCTCTACACGTTACCATGAAACGCTTTCGACTGCAAAAGTTGTGGCCTTCAATGATACTTGGGTGTTTTACAGGTGCGAACACTGAATGGACGCCCCGTTAAAAGCATTTCTGTAGCGTAAAATTTTTTACTTATTGATTTATTCCAATATTTTCATAAACTCTCTTAGCCCTAGCTATCGGTTTTCCGTTCATTTCTGACGAGGTAATCGCAGTACCTTGTGGACTATCGATTAATGATAAGTCTCGCACTTTTCATGAACAACTCATGAAGATCTATTTATGCCTGCTTTTGCGAAAAAGCAAACAAACAATTCTGCCCTGCCTTGAAATAGTGTTTTTGCTATAGAATTACAGCTAAATTATTGTTACTTAGTCGTTGACGCTTGGGGGAAAAAAGGAGACGAGACGGATCTGAACCAGGGCGCCAGAAACGCCGATTGGTCACCTGAAATTGAGCAAGTAGACCGCAACTCTCCTGGCGTTTACCGTGCGAACCAAACTGGATTGAGACAGTCGCTCGCGAATGAACCACGCGTTACCCGTCACTAAACAGCGCCATGGCTAGCGTCATGATAATCATCGTCGTCATTGCTGTTTGTAGGCGATATAATGCTAATGGTAGAAGCTGAAAAGTATTTTGGCCGCGGCCCGGACGAAGGCGCACCACAAACACACTCATCATCATCATCATCGCTACCACGATCTGGATTTGCCGATATAATCGTCGATTGTCGCCGCTGCTACTGCAGCCTCCGTAGCCATTCGTGTCGTAGTAATTCTAGCAAGCAACAGCAGAAACAGCAGTTCTCGCAGTCATAACAGTTGTTCTGGCGTCGTCGATAGGGGGTCGAGGGAAAGGGGAAGCCCTTCAGTTGACTGTTCTGTTGCAGGCAGCCGCAGGGGCGCCCCCCTGGTCACAAATTACGGCAAGGAACGAACCGTTCTGGGGCTTTGCGGTCTTTCTGCGCTGCCCTTACTGCCATTGACGGCGTCCGGTGTTCTGTGTATCTTGAGAGGTGGGCGATGGGGGATAGAGCAGCAGCTATAAAGCCACGTAGCACAACGCAATACAACCACAAACACTCAGTGATCAGGCTAGGCTACACATGATGCGTGGATTCATAGTAGTGGCGAGCTGTCTGTTCGTGGCTGTCCAGGCCGGAGAACATTATGGTGGGGATCTTGGAGGATACGGAGGTGATTTCGGTGGTTTTGACGGAAGTGGTGAAGGACACCACGAACATGGCTACGTAAAGGACATCACGAAGATTATCACCAAGGCGGTACCCCAGCCATATCCTGTGCCCGTTCCTAAACCTTACCCCGTACACAAAGTCGTCCCTGTGCCCCATACGGTCCATGTGCCGAAACCTTATCCGGTGCCTGTAAAGGTGCCTGTTGTTAAGAAGATTCCACAGATCGTGCATGTTCCTAAGCCATATCCAGTCCCTAAGCCTTATCCTGTGCCTAAGCATGTTCCTGTGCCAGTGCCTGTTCCTGTCTACAAGGACGCCCCCTATGCCGTCTATAAGCATGTTCCCGTTCCGGTACACAAGCCCGTCCCAGTTCCCGTAAAGGTGCCGAAATATGTTCCTGTCCCGGTCCACAAGGTTATCCCTGTCCCGCAGCCCGTTGAGGTGCCCGTTAAGGTGCCGGTCTACAAGCAAGTCGTTGTCAAGAAACCCGTCATCGTACCTGAGCCCGTTTACGTAAAGCACCATCATGGACATCATGGGTGGTAAACACTAGCTTGATAGCCCACAGACAACTAACCGTTGAAGGTTAACGGCTGTTGGCGCTTTCAATCAAAATCCAGGCGAAGGAGATGCTAACACTACAAAAACAGCTACGACCTATGAATTATAAGATATAATAGAGGTAATGATTCCTGCTGGTGGATCAGTGGAAAGGAGACAACGGTGGCATTCTGCAAATAATCATCAGAGTAGAACACAATCACAACGACGATATGAAGGTACCAATAAGAATAAAATATAAGTGAAAATGACGATGACAAGCCGTCGCCGTCAACGACGAACACAAATCACTCGTCAAACGTAAATCGAATTGGTGCCTCAACTATAAAAAACCCAAAGCCATGTGTATACTCGCGTGTAAATAAACGACTACAACATTATTATAGCTACAATGATTTTCCTTTGTAACAGCTGGCTTCATCTTTGACTACTATGAAAACTAATACTAAGGTAACTGATGAATTCTTAAGGATGGTACGTAATTAGCTGTAACAATTCAGGCAATACGATTTATGTAGTACAACGCACTGCTCTCAGCTGTGTAGCTATGCACAATTTTTCCGTAAACTGAAGTTACGAACATTGAAGCTCTCACGCGCGTGAGTTGTTGCAAAGTGGCCCATGAACAAATTTATGCACGTAGAATAGTAACGGTCGCCTGAGGTGAACTGTAATGATCCAGCTTGTTTTTAGCTGATCATTGGGCATTTTTGGCTTTTTGCCTACCTTTTGCGTAGAGTGCTTCATAGCCTTTGACTCCTTCTTCTTCCTCTTGTCCTTCTTGGATGCAATACACACGCTCAAGCGCGTAGCCTCTATATGTATGTTTTTTTCGGTGTTTCCAACATATCATAGCATGATTGAGTTTATCGGTTCCAGTAATATCCAACAATGTGCTTAAATGGATAAAAAGGTCGAAAAACGAAAGTTTCGGAGCAAATTTTCATGTATAGCGAAAAAAAATGTAGAGCGCATTTTTCGCTCTACATAAAAATTGTATATTGAATCGCTGTAGAAGATGTCCGATAGGACAGCTTTACCAAAAACAGGATAATTCGAGTGAAACAAGTCTATTTAGGACGTTTCTGTTTTTTATATTCGAAATTGCCCTTCATATTGCTGTGAGTCCGTTGCAGCGATAAAACAAAAAAAATCGTCGTTAAAGGAAATTTGATAATAAAGAAGGACAGAAAAGCATGTATGAAAAGCGCTCCTTAAAAGGCTAAAACACTCTTTAAGAAAAAAAAAATAAGTTGTTGCAACTAAACTTTGCAGGAATAAAAAATCAACTTGGATGATTAGGTCGATATGATACGTTTTGCTAAATTTTAATCGGAAATCTAGTAAAGGGATCGTAATACCAAAAACAATGTGTATGGAATGGGCGTTATTGAAAGGCTTTGATTCGGGTGTTATCTCCACTAGCCATTGCGCAGCAGTAACCAGTTCAAGCGCTACCCCCAGTCATTCTAGCTTTGTATATACAGTGTATATATGAAATAACTCACCTACTTCCTTCAACTAATATCCATCTTCATAAAGCCACTGCCAAGCGCACCATCTCTGATAGCAGCACAGCTTTAATGCTATAAGCATTCTGTTCACGGCAATTCAGCACCCTAGGGAACCGATAAATAAAACCATAGAAATGAAACGTAATATGATTATACATTCAGCACATACTTCCACTCGCGGGAATTGATAAGACTCGGTAACATAAACGCTTAGCTACGAATCAACGAAATAACAATATTATTCAATATCTCTTTGTCTTCTACACTCTCTTGCAGAGAAGAATCGTGCCCTCAAATAGAACGTGCTTGATTAAGCCAACTGTTATGCATAACAACCCATGACATATTGAGACCCAATCGATACTTGATTTCGGTGTTCGATAGGGCCTGAGGTATGGTAGTATATGAAGCCGTTGTGCCTCGTGTCTCGTGTGAGTCTCGATCTAATACGGTTTATTGCTTTCTTTCGTTGTTCAAACACGTAGTTTGCGACACATTGCTAAATAACCTCTTCGACTGTGTTAGCCGCAACTAAAGACTCGAAATTTACAACAGATAGTTTCTTTATCGGATGCTAATCTTCTGAGCACGATAGCAAATCGAAAAAATCGATCTCTTCCGGCGCAGTATCAGAAGCTCATGTTTTAAAAATCTCTATGCTGAGTACTTAGTATAACTAATCTAAGCACTTATTATGGTCCAAATAGTCAAATTTTAAAGCTAGAATTCGACGTAATATCAGAATTAGCTCCGAGTAAGCATACCAGGGTCTGGGGTTTAGTAGGTGAGAGTCCCACAGTAATAGACAAATACCTTAGCAATATAGTCCGGCCTGCAGAATGCATTAATCCTTTTTCTTCTCAAACAAAAAACAACTTTGTGAGAATTGCTCCCACGATGGTGCAGTAGCAAGATGTTCACTTCCTAGACCTAACGACATGTTCAAGGCTCGAAGCCAAACGTAGACATGCTTTGTTTAGTGCTGGAGCTTCGCACAGTTGTCAGAGATTTCTTGTGACAGTTTAAAATGAAGCTTTCGGCTACATATAGAAAAACACTGGTTGGATTACCCCAAGCCTCATATATAATGTAAAGTGCTGCTCACTCGTTCTGAAACACACACATTATCGATAAAAAATAACGTACACGTTCGACTACCTAGCAATATCATCTGTTGGTTAGCTGATTTGGGAAGTGGGTAGCTTCTTCAGGGAACCTAAATTGGGTGTGTTCCGTTCATCAGACGCCAAGCTGTGACATATATATTTTATGTCAGACTCCGGCTATTTAAACGGTCACGTACTCGTGTTTTTATAGAGGAAGAACATTTGAAGATTGTTTTCGTCTAATTTCTCAAACAGTTTTTGTGAGGCGTTTTAGCAAATAGAACCTTATTGTTTATAATGTAATGAAGCTACTAGATTTAATAATTCTATAACAATTCGCACTACTTTTGGCCGATTTGAGTAATAGCACTATGGGTAACGCGTTTACCAGCGTTTAGAAGCACATGATGTTCTGGGTACGAATCTGGGCATAGACATACTTTGTTACGTTCTGGAAGTTAGCCAGCCAACTAAAGTAACGCTTAAACGTCCTAGGTGCCGGACGTGAAGCGTGAGAAACCACATAACTTTTGACAGTAAGAATGTGCGCTTCAGAATTATTACTGCGGCACCATTACACATTAGAGGTTTCGCGCGAAGTCTACCTGCAGACAATCAAAACACGGTTTTCGGTTGAAAATCAAAAGTTCTGTTAATTCTCGATATTAAAACAGGAAAGCAACAGCGAATATATGTAACAGTTTTTTTCGCGTTACCGGAAACACTGTTACACATATTCGAACCTGGCAATACGATTTCGGGAATAAACGCATTAGAATTAATTAGAAAAAAAAAAAAAGCAAAAGGGCTACGAATAAAATCGATTGCCACCAGTATCAATATCAGTGTCAATTCAGAAAAAAAAAAATTTTAATGGCTGTGTTCACTTGGCGTGCAAACACGTAATGCAGATCATTACTAATATATGGATGTTAAAATGTCTAGCATTTAGTTTTCTTTCTATTTTCTAATCCGCTATTACGTGAACTGTCAGTAGAAAACCCCAAAGAAGTGATATAATGAATTTAACCTAATACAAAGAACTTCTGGAAATCTAGGAAAATCTGGACTTTCGGAATCTAGCTTGACACGTGTGAGTGGTGCGCGTTTCGTCTTCACCACGATATTACAACTGAATAAATATTGGCTTGCCGCTTTGCTCTATAGTGTCTATTTGTCTATATTGTTCCCGTGCTGTTCGAACAAGTTAGTTCTAAAAAGAACTAGCCATTGGAAGAAGAGCGGGAATGGCAGGACAAGGAATCTCGAATACCGTGCCTGACGCGGGAGTTGCTGAGAGCCAACTGCAGGTTGAGAAAATGGATCCGCTTGCACCACTATATGCAAAATTACTAGCATTTTGTACGTACGACTTACAGATGCAAGAGTTACGCGAGTATTTAGAACGATACGGACGGATTGTTCGGCGCGACTGGACAGGCAAAGTTTTCGAAGATGTCACCGGACCATGTCATCTGGCGCCCGAACTTGTTCAGGCAGCGTGCCGGCAACTCGACGAGCTGCCTTGTGTTACCCGTTACCTATTGAGTAGATATGCTCTTCGAAAAAGAGCATTCCTAGCGACCGGAATCTTCAAACTACCATATCCCAAACTACTGAAGCTGCATTTGGACGACGCGAATCAGAAGTTACCTATTGTTAAAGCACTCGTTGAAGGAATGAAGTACCGGTATGAGGACGATGGCATCTCACAGTTTCAAGCAAATGTAGCCTACACCCGACTACCAGGTCTCGCCCTATTCACTATAGATCGTTACGACATCGCGCAGGCTTCATCGCTGGTGCAAATCAGTATAATCTACGCCTTTGATGCTATTCCAATGCTCTACGTTGTCCCATTCGAGACGCCTATTGAAGTGATTCGCAACGCTTTTCAGTCCACTTTTCGTTGTCCCTTGAAGCCGGAGCGCATCGCAGCCGAAGTAAAACTTCACTTTGCTATATTACAAGATGCTTTGCACCTAGGCCTCGAATCCGGCCGTTTTACCGAACAACTTCAGCGTCTTCTGCATTTCAAAGAGGACACGCTTTGCCACAAGAAGCGCGAACCGAACCTAACGAAGTATCCGTCAGTGCATGTTTGTCCCTTTGATAGTGTAGTGTTCAGGTCAATTAACAATTTCAAACTGGTTGTAAAAGCAAAGCATAATCAGAGTATCCTAGAAGTACTCTACAAAAAAGAAAAAAATCAAGAGATTGTTGTGTCTGTTAACACTATTATGGATTTGGCCAATGGAAAAAAGAACAGTTTCTTCATATACGGTCTTTCAAGCATGCAAGTTCACATAATTGGACGCACACAGGGCGAACAGGCCCTTGGAAAATACCCTACAGCGCCGAAGTGCCCCTTCGATACTGTTTCCCTTGAGTCAACTGAAGGTTTTAAGCTTGTGGTAAAGGCTAGGCTGGGTCAAAATCTTCTAAGAATGCTCTGTGAGAAAGAACAAAACCAGGAGATCATTGTGCCTAGGCATATTATTAAGGCACTGGAGAAAGGAAAGAAAAACGTTTTCTCCTCTCAAGAGCTTTTCGAAGCTGATACACGCCCTCAGGCTCTTGTGAAATATCCTCCAGTGCTCACTTGTCCCTTTAATGAAGTTACGTTTCAAATAGCTGAAGGCGCAGAGCTGAAAGTAAAAGCACGCGGTGATCGAAATGTGTTGGAGGTGCTTTACGAGATGGAAAAAAATGGCGAAATAACCGTTTCTGAAGATATTATAAAACAACTGATCGATGGAAACGGGACCATGTTCATCATTAGAGATGCCTCTTATTTCCAGTATCATGGACCTGGTCATGTAGAGCGCGAACCAGCCCTCATCAAGTATCCGGCCGTAGGTTTTTGTCCGTTTTATGATGTTATCTTCCAGTCAACCGCAGATTTCGAACTAATGGTAAGAGTTAAACCTGGCCATAATCTTATAGAGATGCTCTACGAGAAGGAAAGAAATCAAGAGATATTTATGCCTAAGCATATTATCAAGCAATTAGCCGAGGGGATAAAAAACGTTTTTTCCTTTCGAGAACTTTTTCGAGATGACACAGTTTCATCAGCAGAATGGGAACCGTCGGCCTTAAAAGATCTTTCCGGACAGAGTTGCCCCTTCCGTAATATTACACTTGACTTATGTCAGGGCTTTCGGCTCGTCGTAACAGCAAAACGTGGACACAATATACTAGACGTACTTTACCAGATGCAACAGAATAAGAGGATACTTGTACCTGAGACCATTATTAAAAGCTTGGTTGATGGAAAACGCAATGTGTTCAACGTTCAAGATTTTTGCCATAATAATATTGTAGCACATTCGAATTGAAGGTGCAGTTTCAACTAACCAACAAAAGAATACAGAGAACTGAAGTAGAGAGATCCTTTTCCTATTTTTAATGCTCATTCAGTTTGCCCAAAAACAATTTCGCCTTATTTGTTTGATCCTGATCGACTAGACTCATGCTATAACTAGTTCATACAATCTATTCAAGTAACCCCTAAAAAAGTGGATTCTGGTGGGAATATACATCAAATGCGGAGCTAACCCAAAATATATGTATCAGTGAATATATTCTGGTTATGGAATGAATGAGTACAAAACATCCTAGCTATCTCATGCTTATTTACGTCATAACGTAGACAATGAGTCAAGAGGTTTTTACGAATAGCCTATATGTCATTAGTCAAATTACATCTATCAACGCTGTGCGCTAGTTTAAAGAAAATAAATGCCTTTTTTAGCTTTACACTAGCGGCTATCCACGACTACCGGACATGTATGTACGTGCAATAATTCTCTCGTACTGTTTTTCTCATTTTGCTGACAATTGCAAGCATATAACAGCCCGGTACAGCAGCTTAAAACAAGCATATGCATGTAAATCGCGCTTAAAATGAAATGCTATCAAATGCTGTGATCAAGAGACTGAACATCGTTTTTTCAGTACAACTTAATCTATTAGCACCCGTCAGTGACGTTAGCGTATGAATCTTTATATAAGAATTCATCAATTCTTTTAAAAGTATTTAAACATACTTCGTTCGATATAGATCCGCAACAAATGTGAAGGCATTGTAAAATTTGGTGGTGTGAACTTAGGAACTGAAGTTATTATGCGTAGATGCTGAACGTGTCAGAAGTAGAAAAATCATTGAAACGTACCGCTATTATCAACCCACTATAATTGAGAGAACTGTATCTTCTGATATTATATTCTTATGTTTAATGAGCTCACCACTTAGCTAAAGATTATTTGGTTTAAGGGTCCTATGTTGAAATGAAAAATGTTGGCTAAGAAACTGTAAATGAGAAATTGTTTAAAAAAAGCTTTCTTTGTATGGCAAGTGGGCGTAACCTTTTGTAGCCAAAACGTCGAGATCGGAAACATACTCCTTGTGTTGCTTACGATGTAGCTTAGAATATATACAAACGGACAAACAGTATCTATGAAACACATAATAGTCTACAGGACAGGATACCTAGTAAAAATATAGACGATAAGCTTTTGGTTGAGGCAGAAGGGGTTACCTACATACAACAATTCAGCGCTTTTTATTTGTATTTTGCTTTTATTCGGTGTGCAGGAAATAATTTTTCTGCCGTAGACATAATAAAATAATTTACTTTGCTATAACAACTTGTATCTTTAGTAGTGTTGCCATTTATGAGTATTGTATTGAGCATACTAATTTACTGTTATGTTCACATATGTCCAAGTGCGTTCCTTTGGTGCCATTTTTGGCCCTGCCATAGTTCATTTCGGTCCAGCCAAAAGATAAGTCTCGTCCTATCCTGTGAGCGAGGCTCACCAATATATTTCTTGCAGAGGCTATGAAAAACTGTAAAGCACAGAACTGGCCGACTCCACTCGACGCAACTACGTAAGTTTTACGCAATAGCGGGCAGCAGCTGAATTAACTTTCCGCGTCGCGTTACAGATATTTACAGCAGCTTGATAACTTAGTTAGCCATTCCGCGTGGGCATATTACTCGTCACCCTGCTGCTGTTGCAGGATTAAATTTTTGTGACTGAGCTTGTGCTTTTGTCGCCTGGCCTCCCTTTCGCGTTTTCGCCGCTGAATCTCTTCGAAAATTCCAAGAAGTTCGCCGAAGTCTACTTGTGAAGAGGCTCTAGTTTCGCTGAAAATAACACCAACGAAGGCACTTAATAACAAACATCGAGGACTGACATTTTTTACGGTAAATTGAACGGTTGATAAATGTCATTTATATATTTCTAGAAAAATATTCCCTCTGGAGGAATATCCTCAGATAGCTTTATTGACGGTGAACCTTATATATACATCAAGGAATATTATATTCGTGAGGGTCGATATAATAATAATAATAATCGTAACCTAGAATCTATGAGATTTATTATAGAACACTGTTAGCTGAAATTATCACTAGTCACCTTTTTGGCCCATTGGCGATAGTCCTATCGGTAGATTCTCGCTCCCTTTGTTCATTTAAAGGGGGCAGGTGATGGGTTGGAATACACATAAGGCGAGTTCGCAACAATAGAAACGCTTCGCTTTGAGGCAGCAGCATTAAAAGCCCATAAAGGGCCTTTACCAGCTCCCGATTCTTCTCTGGTTCTAACAGCTGTAGCCGAAGGACTGAAATATTCCGTAAAAGTAAATATTACCAGAGTTCAAGGAATAAAGCCTACCAATCAAATAAACAATAAATATATTTGCTTTATCTTATTTTGAAAACAACGAAGACCTTTAAATGACGCCGGTAGAAACATGGAGCCTCAAATCGATATTACGATCGTACTATGGGCATTTGAAGAAGTTTATCTCCCGTTGTTTTTTTTTTCTGGATTATTTTCTATTCACAAAAAAATATGAGTTCAATCAAGTCAAACAAAACCTTCAAGAACTGGTAAATGGAGTGCAACTCACATGTGAAAATCGGTGACTCAATAAGTTGGATAAGCTTGTCGACTTCAACAAGGAAATCAGCTGTCACCTCGACGTCAGCAAACCGTTGTAGTAGTTCACAAGCGTGAGCATAATGTTGTGATAGTAAGCATAATGACACTGCAGCCAAAGGGTGATGGCACCACACCCTATACAGGCAGACGAAGAGTTTTCGCCGCTCCTATAAGCAAATTGCATATTATTACGATCATTGTTGCTAAACTGTTATTCACTTATTAATATTATTGCATCAAATTGAAGACAGATAACAAAAATATTAGCAGCTCTCTGCAGAGCACCCTATTTCTACCCAACTTTGTCTCTACCGTGACAGGCCACCGCATTGACGTAAAATAAAATATGGTCAAACTTTCTCTCTCTCCCTTATACGTTCTCCTATGATATCCATATGGCAAAGAAATACTAAAATAATTACACCCACATCATTCTCACATCTTTAGACGTACAAGAGGTAGATGGGTCGTTCACTGAAATGTAGACATGCAGTCCAGCAAACAGGGCCTACGTCGCCCAATAGGAACGCTCTTGATGGCTTACAAAAGAACACGCCTCCGTCTTTTTTGCTATATATTTATACCCGAATGTATGTTGACGACAAGTAGATGTGTTTATATAGAGTTAATTGCCTTATTGTCGTGAAAGAGTGATCCAACATACATCTGTATTGAGATCCTTCAATGAATTTCTCAGCGGGAACAGCTCGGATGTTGTCAGCAAAATGGTGTTGAGAGTTTTAACCATGTGCTCGCTAAAGCGAAGGTCGTCCTCCTGTTCTAGCAGCGTTCCCATTGAGCGGTAAATATCCTCGGCAGGCAGCAGTACGCAGAGCTGTCGGATGATAAACGAGCCCCTTCTCTCCAACAATCTATAATTGTGACAAGTTCGCGGATAATTCTAATTTGAGCGGCTCAAACGACTCATAGTTTCTTTTAAACCCTCTTTTCCCAGTTTACTGAACATTGTTAACGCTCTGATATCCAGATGGTTTAAAAACGCTGAATTTGCGGTAATCTCTCTTTTATATTTCCTGCACAAAAAAAATTATTTAGCATTGGAAAATGTAAAAATTAAACATAACTATTTACGATTATTTATCTTACCAGGCTTTATTTGTCTGTTATCATTATCTGTTTCCTTTTATCTCGAAAAACTTTACGAATAGTCTCCTTCGAGAAAGAACTACTTCGCAAATAGTAAAACGTCTAAGACGTGTGATTCAGAGTAAGCTTTTCATTAAAATACGTACTTTTGATCGTTCCGGAAAAGCTCGAGTAATGAATTAACGAACTGTTGGAAGTAGTCCTTATTAGTTTGGCTCCCAGATTCTTTCTTTGAAATTTCAGACAAGACTTCCAAATTTAATAGAACAACTTGGTCGGCTTCGTCTGATAAAACCTAAAAATAACATATAAAAACAATATGTCAACAACAACAGATTTCTTGTAAATTATTGTGTCTATTTGCAATGCAGGTCATAAATGCTTTTATCACTTTGTAAATTAACAGCCATTTAATTTCCGATATCTGTCTACCGTCTACAGAAGATATTAATTAACGGCAAACAAGCAATAATACTATCCATTGTCAGTCAATTTCTTTAAATTAGAAAGATGCTTATCGGCCCCAGAATCAGACACGAACATTGAGTAACATGGGGAATACCGTATCCATGTGTTCCTGTACACCAGCCGGCAATTTCCGATATAGGTGGAGAATCCAGCGAAGTACAGCCATACGGGTGCGTGTAGAGGGGTGATCAAGGAAATTGCTAAGGGCAGCGATAACCGACCGGAGGTCTGGCAGCAGTCCACCATCCTTCACTTCGGCTTCTGTTGCGACAAGCTCGAGCACCTTTTCGTTAATATTCATCGCGCACCGTGAAATCTCCTTAAATGTCTCTGCAACCTTCAAGTACTTAGCTATGTATAGAACATAATAATTTTATCTATGTGCGCTAATTGTATTGTATTTAGTTACAGTAAAGCCAACAAAAATAGAGCCCACGTATGTATTTTTTTTATTATGACGTGAGGCACGCGACATAAATAAAACTATCTCTAATATAAGTTTTGACCACCCCATAAGCCTGAACTAACAGCACAAGGTGACGATAATCCATTTTGAAGCACCCTTTCCCCCTACATAGTAAACACTCTCTCTCCTATACGTGATATTCCAATGGAATAGGAGAGAATAGATCTCTCCCTTTAAGTGCGTACTATAACGTGTATCAAATGTGACTACTCGCACTACAGAACTCTGGTGCTTTTATTCATTGAAACATTCAGCCCAATATCCTTTAAAATTTTTTAGTGTTGAAAGGCCATGCCCCGTAGTTAAAAACAGTTTTCCTGAATACTGTTATACCTAACTGAAACAGAGTCGAATTTTGAAATCAGCGGACCACTGTTACGTGGGATTGCTAATCGCAAACGTAGTCCAAAAGGCAGCTGAATGCACTGGGCAACATTACAGCGAGGGAGCATTGACTCAGGTATCCGCGACTATCGGGTAAATAAGTTAGTCTTCGCTTATATCATTTACTACCTATTAAATAACTAACTCGCATTTTTTGAGTGTAAATTAAGAAAAAATGCATCAATATTTTTACGTATATACATAACTGAATCACCAAAAAATATATAATCCCATATAAAACAAGTAAAACTATGAACTAATTTGTTACATTCTGTGTGCAATAAAATTACGTGGAATCTGGATAAAAAATTGATGGTAACAAAATATAACAATGATATGTCCTTACCGTTGTGTAAGGCGTATCGGTTATCAAGAGTCGGCAGAACAGCCATAAGAATACCGGAGGTATGGGGCAGTATCGTTCTACCGCTGAGTATAACGAATTGTTCAATCCATACAAGCGCTGTTAGTTGGACAACTTCAACATTCGATTGAGAATGATCAATCAATATAGCTGTCATGTCTGTGAACCTGTAAAATGAACAACACTGAATATGAAGCAAGAAATCATAATTTTATGTCATCATAGCGTTTATTTATATTGACTTAATCATAATAAACGTTTAGTAGAAAAAAATAAAAATCTAAAAATTATTTTTCAGTAATATCACGTTATCAGCGTGCACTGGGGGATAAAGGAATTGAAGTTATTTACTGTAATTAGGGTCAAAAGTAGTAGAGTCATTTAAATTAATCAAACCTGGTTTCTTGTGGATTTTTCTTTATGGTTTCAAGGAAACTGTCAAGTGTACTTTGACAGTTTCGTTGTAACGCAGGGTCAGCCAATATTTCGAAAACACCATGAAGAATATCTGGCAGGAACACCATCATGTTAATATCAGGCATTGAATTCATGGCTGAAATCTACAATGCAAAAAACGACGCTTTCGTAAAGAAAGGGAACAATAACGCTCGGTACAAAGATATATGTTTATGTCACTGACAATATCTAGACAATTAATGTTTATTATGCTGCTAAATTCTTTATTTTATAGCACGTTTCTCTTTTATTGTTTCGTACCCATCCAACGAGAAATTGTCGAGCTGCAGTATTCTGCACCATAATACGTTCGCGAAGCATATTCATGAACGCTACTAGGTCGAAGGCAGGACTCTCTGAAACAATATCTTTCATCAAACGGTCTAGAGCCTCGGCCCCAGAACGAACGGAGGCCTCAGGATCGGTCGCTAGTCGGGCTAGCGCGTCGAAGATCTGCTCAAAGTGTGGTAAACATCCCCCACGGGCCACTTTCACGATGTTATACAAAGACTCACATGCATGGTACCTACTCAGAAATATGTAAAAGCACAGATTCGAATTAGGATCATTTGCCCCGTTTATTGCAAGAAAAGCAAATAAAATAACCCCATATGTATTCTTAGCATTTAGGCTCATAGAGATTAGCGCATGCGAATATTGCAAGCATGGACTTATTGCGTCAATGATAAACCAATCATACACACTTGACACGATGGTCCGGATCTGAGAGGCATGCAAGCACCGGAGTAATCATATCTTCGAGAAATTCAGGACACCGCGTCTTCAGCTGTATTGCCACCGCAGATATTCCTAATAACCCACCCTTCCTGGAGTTTGGATTAGGAGTTAAAGCAAAGTCGATGGCGAGAACTTTAAGCATTTTTCGAATGGCTCCCACATTGCCTCGTGAAATAAATTCTCGGGTTGATCTGAAAAATGAATGGTTTCGTTTTTATTATCCTTGTTTCAAGTACCGCTATTGATTAGAGCAGGGAGACTAGAGTAAAACACTACTATGTGCCTATTAAGCGCCGCGCACTGAAAACATAATTATGGTTGTAGTCATTCATTAAGTACTGAACCCAGCGAACTTTTCTACATGCTAAGATCGAGAGAGTCTAACCAGTCACCCACTACTTTCAATTCCTTTGATAATTTGTTTAGCTCAATACTAAAAATATTCGAATGAGGGTTTTAAAAAGCAAATGTACTCATTACAAGTGTTGACCGAACGCTTATACAACTGTATACTATTAAAAAAAAAACGCCTACAGATGCTAAGATATCGAAATGTCGTGTAGGATTGAACCTAGCGTTTTCTCTTGGCAAAAATAGAGGGTTCACATAACCCAATTAGAATTATCATAATAGTCATTATAATGATTATTGTGAAGCAATTATAGATTATAAATAAGTTACAATTTTTTTATTGTTAGCTAAAAAAAATGTAGACGTGGTATTTATGTATACTGGTTACAAGATGAACGTGCATCCCGTGTGCTTACGTACATTGAATTTTTAATTATTGGGTTATTATCTATAAAGTATTGCAATGAGATTTCTATACATTATTGCTGATTTGTTTTCATATAAAGATACGCGATTTCTCATAATGTATGGTTATACATTGTATAGAACAAATACAAACAGAAGAGAGTATGTACATTTGACTGATTGCGAATACGTGGTAGGGAGTTTGTACAAACTCCAAGCAAAATTCATATTAAATGTTATGTCGTTTTCCATATGTTATGATAAAAAAAAAGATAACAAATTACTATTCATTTAATTAAGTTGCCGTAATATTTTACGGCAAGTCAATACAATATGAAACTCGTACAATTTTCATTTACTTAATATGCTAGCAGATAGATTTTCAGCACATGTTCTAGTTAATCTGGATACTCTTGTGTATCTGATATTTTCGTTAGCTTGTGCGTAGACGGGTGCATATGCTAAGGCTAGCCATAGAAATGGGTTTCATTTAGATTCGTTGAGCACATGAGACCATATGCCCCTTGAATCGTCTCTATCATATATCACTTTTTTCGTAATATTTACATTCATCCATTGGTACAGAATCCCCATTGTCTTAGAAAGCCATCTCCTAACAATTCAATAGTAAATCTGGCCAGTAGTTATACAGTCCAAGTACTTCCACCATCGTTAACGTCTTTAATGTGATGTGTATTGACTCAGTTAGTATGAATGCTAATGTGAATCACTTAACTAAAGAAGTAAATCAACGATTATTACTTTGTCAAAGGCATCATGCTTGAATTTAGTGACAATTTGTCCATCGAAAATAGTTATACTGAAAAACGGCATTAAGCTCTTAGACACCGGCCATCTCAATAAACATGCACTCCTGCTTCCTAAAACCAAAATTGTTTAGTTAGCCTTAGACCTATCAAATAGTCAAAAAGTACTATTGGATAGTTACAATTTGAACAGCGATGTGCCTATTATGTATATTATTATAACAAAATTGAAATGTCAGTAAGGCACATTAAAGTAGATTTCTTGTATTACAGCCAATATCCAACTTTGTTCAATCAGCTTTTCACCGGTGACCGTATCGACGTTAACTGACGGATGCACCAACCGATGTAAATGTTCACTCAGGTGGATATAAACCACTTTTGTCTGGTTGTATTTCCTTATGTGGCTTATATGTACATATATGTTAAGTACTACAATACCCCATTTAGAACACAAAAGCAGCAGTGATTTGAACGAAACTCCATAATCAAAGTACCAGTCAAAACAAGTATGCCGCTATATTGCATCGTAACAGCAACAACACCACGTTAAGACGAATGGCTATAATTCTTCGATGGTCTCACAATGGAACGATCCACCTACTTTTCAATTTCCATCGAAGCGGCTTTGCGTTTCTCGTAGAGCTTGTCTGAAAGTGCACGCGCACAGTGCGGCGTCAACGGTGAGCACTCCCGTTCCATCTTTCAGTGGTCACTGTAGGTGCTCTTCGTTTCGATTTTTTATCGGACTTCGTCACCTGGGTATACTATACAAAATCCTAATCTATACACACAGCAACACAGTGAACAGACAATTGATGCTCCGCCGTCACCAGCACTCGTACGATTAGACAACAGCCTCATAGCAGTAGACGAAGCAGTGAAAAATGGACGTATAAAACAACAGTGCTCTCCAGGCAGCAGGCATTACCAGCAGTACGCATATCGATGTTCTACGAAGCGCCTATAGTCGGCTATTAGCGGCTAGTAGTTTAGCTAAAATCGTAAACATCAGTGGGAAAGAGTCCGCTGCGCAAGGCTTGGAAGACACAGATAGCCTATTCAACGGGAGATGAACCTGTCAAGTCAGGCTGCTCCAATTGGTTGCGGGGACTGACACAGGTACGCCACACATCTGCAACCGCGCAGGTAGTCAGCTCACCGTCGCCATTACCCTTGGCTGCCTCTGCAGGGCGTGTTGACTAAACGAAGCTTGACCAAAGGGCAGGGTAAGCCGCTTTGAATGGCCGGCGACCCATGAATGTTTGCCTTTGTTGCATGCAAGACTTTCTGGATACAGTTGAAGCAGAATCGAAATGTGCGCGATGGCGATGGAGATATCAAAATTTTACAAGCCTGCATGCTGCCAAACATTGCACGTATATATAAACGGTCGCGCGAAATTCAAGGAGGAAATAAAATAATAGTAGATAACTTAACGCATAGAACGTAATGAGACTAGCGCCTTATTGCGTTGTGCAATCATTATGAAAGATAAAAATAAAAATGTCGATTTTAGAAAACATTAATAGGCCGTGCGTTATAGACCTCCTTGCTTCTTTATAAAGAAATTTTGGTCATGAAAATAGCCACGTAGATATGGATCCACCACTAAAACTAGTGCTATCTGCTCCATTGCCTTAAGTAAGGATGGTGGCCTGTTTACGTCGGGTAACGAAGAACTAGTAATATCCAAGAACACCTTTTATGACATTGGTTCTGTCATAAGCGATTGTACGTCTAGAAGGATATAAATACCCTTAATCGGATACGGAGTTATGCAGTTAAATGTGGCCCAAGAGAGGAACAAGGGGGAACGAGCTTTTTGGGAAGGCGGGGGGACTAGGGGAGGGATCGGAGGGTACGCGTGCGCCTGCGCAGCCTTGCTTAAGGAACCACCGCAGCTTGCGATTCTGCTTGCTGGCTCGAGTCGAGGCCGACCTCGGGCATCGTTGATCAAGATGATTCGGGTAAGTGCGTTTGAACTTGTGGAGATCTTTGCCTTGTACGTATCGTGACCCTGTAGTTATTGTTTACCCTTCGAGATTTTGTTGGGCCTACTTTATTGTGGACGCTGTAAGCGTGTCTCCGGAGGACCTCATCCAACTAGCGCGTAACAGTGGTGCTTTCCCAAAGCTTTTCCTATCTGCGCTGACGCTGCTGTGTGGGAGCTGACACAGATAAGTGAGTCGCGCCACGGCGCGCGACTAGCCGCTCCTGACAAGAAGAATAATAGAACATCAACTTGTGTGTTGATCCATTTCTTGATTGCTTCATTGATTGGATGATATATTTTTTGAAATGACACGATTAGCGCGAACCTTTCTCTCTCTCACACCCCTAAGCATTTTAAAATCTTTGATGAGAAGGTGCAATTTTGTCTGAAAACGAGAGATAATTTGAGCAATATCTGTTTCTAGAATATCTTCGTCATTTAATAAAGCAATAAACAAGGCAAAAAAAACGACAAAGCTTAGCCTACGCAGGGGTGCTACGGTGCGATAGGACATGTCTGTCCGATGTGCTAGTGCCCTGTTCGATAGATCACGTCCCCAGCAGTGTTGATTCCTCTCGGTTTGCTAGCCATACTGCTAGTAGAAAAGTTTGGTCCTCTAATAAGATCTATTAGAAGTAGATAGATGCACCACGTTACTAGAGCAGGCACTGCTCGTGATTGTCCAATTGATGATTGATAAAGGCTGTATGAATCGACGGATACGATGCTGTCATCGGGACACAGACGCAGTCTACTGGGTTTTTTGCACTAGTACAACGCTACAAGCGGTCGTGAACTAATGTGTTAGCGTATTATGTGAAATGATTAGTTGCTGAATGCTTTGTTTTCTGATGCATTGTGTCCTTTTTTCGTAATTTTTGTTGGTTTTGATTTTATCGCAGGAAAACGGGCCCGCTCTCTAGGTTAAACATAAAGGTTGAAGAGAAGATATGTTACTCTGGTACTCTAGTGTGAAGAAGACCGTTATCGGAAATTGTGACGCGGCAAACGAAATTCGAAAAAACGAGAAAAACATTAGAAAAGCTCCGGAGGATTTTGCCAGCACATGGTTGTGAGTGAGGAGACACTGACACATAATTTTTGGGATCACATCAAACTCGACTCACCGTTCGCGTTAAAATTCCTGGTGGGAATGTTGTTGACTTGGAAGCCAGGAAATCGTAGACATCCGCAATACTATACACCTACAAAGGCCTATCTTATTAATCAAGTGGGTGAGATGGTATAGCTTCCAGACGACGCGACGCCGTGCTCGCATACCTTCAACTAACAGCAATAGGACAAAACAAAGGCGCATCAGGTGATGGGATAGACGAATAATTATGAAAAACAGTACGAAGACAGCGAATGGCACAATAAACTTCAAAACGGACGTTCATTTTTCAGAATAAGAAAATATTGCTTGTCAAATAAAAACGTTTCAGGGGAAAGAGATTTCATAACATTACGATGGGTAAATACACTAGCACACACAAACATATATATGTATATGTACGAAACACAAATACATACACACACACACATATTCAAACATTTGCGCACGCTGAGTTCAACTGGCTTCGGCAGTAACACCAAAGGGCATTTAAAGGAAAACGAAAGAAGATTGAAGGTGAACTCGTGTTTGTCCGTATAGGCAGCATTTTGCTAGTATTACAGGTGCACCGAAAGCCAGACCTGTTTTAGACATTGTCAATTCGCTTTACTTCAGCGTCAACACTGTTCTGGGGATAAATAAAACGTGTTCTTCATCGATCACCGAGGCCTTACTGTAGAATATCATTATCTACATAATTACTTGTTGGTACTTACTTGACAAGATCGAAAAGAAAAAACACGGGGTCCTCACAGCAGTTCATCGTCACTTGCCAAAGCTTTACTCTTCAATACAGAAACGAAGAACGCTGTACATTAAGGCTAAACACTTCACAGGACAAAGGCGTGTAGAAGTGTGCGCGATACGAACACCTGTGGCACTCGTGCATGAAGCACAGTCAGAATTTAGTGAGATTTTGTGACAGTTATAGACGAAGAGGAAAAATAAAAGAAAAAGGAGAGCAAACAAATACTCAGCTACCTTTCGACAACTTCGAGACGAAACAACCCAATATCGTGAAATAAAAAAAATAGGCGAAAATTATGCGCATCTATTATATACCACTTCAACGTAACAGTGAGTGAGATATATACATATAGTACGATTTTTCACAGTGGAGCTCGTTCCGCTCCCTTGGAAAATTAATAGTGAGATATAATCAGTGAGAACATCGACGTCCACCTCTTATGTATAGGACAAAGTACGCAATCAAGCTGACAAAACTGACAAAAGAACAAGAACAGGCAAGCTACTAAGTAACGTGAAATACGCAGCGGCAACATCGCCTGTGACTGTCAAATCAACTACTCGCCGTTGCAGCACATTATCAAGGGCATTAAGATCTTCTAAGAAGAAAAAGAATAGGGTAGGATTAACGAATTACCAGTACGTTATCTGCTAAGGCACCATGGATCAGAGCTACCAGCAACAGACCCCGATTGGCCAAATACAAACCGTACAACAGCCGGGTCAACAACAACAACAGCAGCAGCAGCAGCAGCAGCAGCAGCAGCAGCAGCAAACGCAGTACGGAGCGGCCCGAGCAGCGGCTGCCGCCGCCGCAACCCAGAGTGGCCCACCCGGCCTTATAAGCGCGGTCAAAGGACTGCTAGCGCCGATGGCGCGCGATGGGCGCGATCTAAACATCTCGAAACTGTTCTATCTCTTCTTTTTTGCTGCATTTGGTTCGCTATTCCCACTGTTGGGGGTCTACTTTAAGCAGATGGGCATGAACGCACTCCAATGTGGTATCCTCATGGGTAAGTAGGTCAAATAGACACTACTCAAAGAACTTCGAAGCAATAAGTCGATAATAAAAATAGCATGGCGCTCAATAGTTTTGTTTGTTTGTCTTACCCTCAAAGTCCGTTAGTATGTAATCATCACAAGAAAACTTGGTAGGATAATTGGAGCATAGAACGTATTTTTGAAGCATGCATTTTTGTGGATTTTGTGTAGGTGAGTTGATTATCACAGACAGAAACAAATGCAATTTTCTTTCGGGAAAAAAGAGACAGTCCTAAAGAAGAAACTTATTTCTATAAAAACGCTAACCTAGAAAGTCAATACGCCTTTAGTATATTTGTATAACTTATGCCTAAGTTCCAAAAATAAGATGAAAAACACCCTAGGTTTAGGTGGGACATCTCAGTTTACTTGTAGAGCGCATCGTGGTTGCGTTATGTTTCTTACGAGTAAGAAAAAGTCTACAGGCGGCAACTGCTTGTACTCGTTTTTTGTTGTAATATTATCCACATTTGCATCTTTGCTAAGGTGGAGGTCTTCTTCATGTAAAATATACGCCTCTCAACTTCCTGGCCATTTTCCTATAAAAGTCCAAAATCTGCCCTGCCAAATCTGGTAACGTTCAAGGAGATACAAAAGGACCTTTGCGGGAATAATGTCATTTCTACAATTTATGTCTTCCGCTGTTTTGGTTTGCGAGCACAATTGTTAGACTATGAAAGGAGCGACTTTCAAACGACTTTTTTCCGTGGGCTCAAAACTTTATACGAAGCAATGATGAGGGGTTGTCGCGCATTACCATTTCACTCCCGTTTTGATGCTAAAGTTTAGCGACTTAATATAAGGTGTGAAGGGCTTGCAGTACACGTTATTCTAAACAATAATTGGACTAACGATGACACTGTACTACGTGCAAATCGAATTTCTTAAGTAATTAGTGGCTTATATAGTTACAGACCTGAAATATACGGGATTACCTATTCCAATGAATTTCATAAGTAGTCATTGTGTACACATCTTTAGCAAACCCTGTACACCCTTTTAATGAATAATCCGTCCATTGATGAGTTTCTGTTACAACAAATACATAGTTTCGACGCAGAAGTCAACGATCTAAAGGTAGAATTTATTTTGTGACTGGCATACGTTTGGGGATATGCTTTATAACAAGCACCTTAAAAGTAAGTTAAGACAAACAAGGAGTGTGTTAAAAAAACCTTGTGCATTTTCGAAAATGAGTCTCGGCCACGTCCTTCCATTGAACTCGACAAAATATCTCGATACGGTATTTTGCTTAGAAATATTAACTTATGTCATTAGAACAGCGATTAACTGTATAATTAGAGCTAACTTACAGTTAAAGTAACGTTTTTAACTAGTCCCTTCTAAATTTCAAAGGGCTTTTCTCGACATGAGTAAGGTAACGTACCACTAATACGTATAGCTATTCGCTGCAATATAGAACTATGATCAATGATCTCTCGAAATCATATTCCGAACAACAGTGCTTGCCGCTTCGTTATAAATAGAATGTCACTCAGCTATTTTTTTTTCTATAAGCTTAAAGCGAAGCACACAATTTTCGATAAGTTCTTTAGATAAAACGAGCTTAATTGCGAGAATATTTCATCGAACGCAGCCCTCTGTCTATTAAATAGGATAAGAGTTTTCCCTTACAGAGATTCTGCTTTTCAAAAAAGGAAAAAGTTGGGTTACATTAGGCCTTAGGAATGGGGCGACTGTAGTAAAGGTGACCCAGGCATGTAGTGTTAATCGAACTTCTTTTCAATAATTTCAACTTCTCGCAATGGGGGCACCGCCCTATTGAAGTTCAATATCATGCACATTAAAGCCACCCGGTGTCGGCCATAAAAATTTTTCAGTCGGCAAGAAATTGAGCAATTCGAATTCGTTAAAGCGCTTTCGGCGTTAAGGGCTTCTTTGCTGATTCTTTGGCGCAAAGCTGCTAATTTAGACCCAGCTATTTCTAGATGATGGCGTAAAAAGGTCCTGGTGGATAACACAGGCCTACCATCAAAGACATTAGGTATCGTGGCAAATGTTTTTCTAGTGAAGTATGAATAAACCAGGACGGTGAGAGGTCGGAATTTGCTCTGTCACGTTCTGTATTGGCGGGCCGACGATAAATGTGGAAAGGCAATGTGGAACTCTGATATATAAAGCAGTTTTTAGGGACATATTTTGGCTACCTAATACCTGTACGCATTGGGGAAAGGAGCATGAACCGGCGCTTAGGTAGGCGAGCTGCCCATCGACTAACAATGTCGTATAAACAAGCCATCTTTCCAAGCCATCCTGGTATTTCACGTGGGTCTGCAAATGAAACTGAGCGCACGCAGAAATCGTCGTGGTAGCACAACAATCTCACCTAAACGTAGAGGTATTCATGAGAAAGCTGTTAAATAGATAAGAGCCTTTCTCTCAAGTCAAACGTCTAAGATCCTTGGGTGATCTTCTGGTCACGTTAGGTCCTTCATGGCAGACGATGACGCCGCTGCCCCTTCTTTGTCTCTACATCCCAGGCAAGAGTCCAGGATCCGTCAATACCAGTGTCCTGTTGGTCTTCTGCCTTATCGGGCCTACCCAGCCTTAATAAGGTCATTTTGTTTTTGCCAACAGGGTACACGAAGTATCTATACATTGACGGGCTGTATACTTATATTTTTCTTTCGTCGAGCCTTCGCCGATTGCGTTATTAAATTTGCTATTATCAGTTCAGTAGTTCAGGGAGTGGGGGGTACAGAAGAGATCAAAAGATTGAGTTGCAGTGCGGTTTTGCACACCTCAATCGCATAGACTTCTGGCGATAATACGACGATATAAGCCAGTTAGGTGTTTTAATTGCGTTACATTTCGACTCACTTTACTTACAGGTATTCGGCCCTTAATCGAGTACCTCTCGTCGCCTTTTTGGGCGGGCGTAGCGGAGCGCTACCGCAAAGGCAAACTAATTCTACTATGCTCATTGGCGTCCTGGTTGCTCTTTACGATGTCGTTCAGCGTAGTCCAGCCCCCGGCGGCGTCCTGCATCATCTTCAACGCGACGCACCACCTACTCTATCCCGCCCACACAAAGGTGCTCGATATGGCCGAGACGGAAGCCGTCAATATACGACCTAAACGACAATACAGTCACTTACCGATCTTATCCGCCGCCGACATCTTTTCAACTACCCCAACGATTGCCACCTCAGACAACACTGTATTGCCGACAGCGGCACAGGCATCAAGACTAATTATCGCAGAAAAAACGCTGACAACATCAGATGCTAAGCTACAAACAGCAGCAACTAAGTCATCGAAATTAAATTCCAATGAATCCAAACCGAGTTTCTCGACAATTTCACGATCAGCCCCTACTGCCACTACCACCATCATAATCACCGCTACCTCAACCTCAGATAACACAATAAATCGCAAGCAACGTCCTAATAATCTCCACAACACAGTTACGGAAACATCCGCTGTACAAACTTCAGTCAACGACGACAACGAACAACAACAACAACTTTTACTACCTGATAGCACCGCCAAGCACTGGCAGTCCGACAAGCTCGATGTTGAGGCGTTGATGGTGAGTTAAATTACTTTTTCTTTATTGCTTGTAGTATTAAACGGATGTATTTAGACAACGCGTCGTGTGACGTATACACGTTATTTATTACACGCCGCCGACAGATTGCCTATTTACTGCCTAGCAATGGACTTCGGGCAGATCTGCTCCATTATTTAATAGTAACATGAACAGTCTTTTGACGCTGTACACTGAAACACGTTATCGTCCGTCGTGGGCATATTTATATTTACTGTGCAGATGATTAGCAAGTTATCACTCAAGAACAGTTATTAAAACAATATAGGCTTCTTAATTTAGTATAGGATAGGCCAGAGGTACCCGGTAGAGCTGGACCGGCAATCGGTTTTCAGTTAGGTATTTAGCCCACGAAACGCCTTTCAGTAGAAAAAAGAGATAATAACTATGTCAATTCTGATAACTTGCTATCCTGTCAAGCGGTGCCTATTCTTATCATTCTAGTCTCTCCCAGGCTACTACACTTCATCCCTCGCTAAAATCCATAAGAGTAAACAATTGCTATAGTTGATGTGATTTTTGACTGCTCGAGGCCGTTTCGTGTGAGCCCTTACCTAACAAATACAATGCGTACCCTAGATGAGAAAGCGCTCCATATACTTTCTTGTAAAATAAAATGCTATTTTTAAATTTGCATGCTCCTCAAGAGATTGTAGTGACCAAGGAAAGACATTTGAATACAATGAACGATTTAGCGAAAGTCTATCTATACATTTATTTAAAATGTACTCTTCTGATGTTCAGCGCCTACCTGTTTTTACCCATTTAATTAAATGCTTGCTATTGAAGTTTATGCTTTGCCTAGCTATGGCTACTTAAGTTAAGCTTTGATTGCATTCAAGTTTGCGCGACTGAGACGCCCTCCCCTTCAACAGAAGGGATATCCTTTAAACAGTTTAACCCAACCTGTCGCTGCGTTGACTAAACGTGCATTCTGTCTTGCACGCAATCGCTTCTAGAGAAAACCTCATTGTCAAGCAGCACTTTGCTATTATCTATCTCAAAGATGAAACAAATTGTTCGAAACACCCCATAGCGTGCTTAGGACCAGTTCAGCAGACAGCCGTCATTCGGCTTCTTTTCTCCCACCATCGTCTTGTTTTTGTCTGCTCAGTAACAGTGTCTATACTGCGTTTAGACAGCAAAAGACAAACAGAACTCCCATTTCGCACTCAAGAAAGGCTGCTAAGGCCACTAATGCAAATTAGCCGTCGTCTGCAATTTTTTAAAGCGTTGCTCCTTCCGGAGGCTTTGACTTTCCGTCGAGAATAGCTTACCCAGCTTTTTGGAGGGCTCGACCATTCTACCACTAAGACCCTGAGCTGTTGAGTTGAATTATACGTTGTACTTCAACTCATACATGGAAGTTCCTACTCTTAAAGCCTTCTTTATCTTCACTTCTCACTATATGTAATTATGTATTGATCTCGACTCTCTGTTGTATATAAAACAATCTAAGGAGCTGTCGTTGAGCGAAATTCGCTCTTTTTCTTGCCGAAATGCTCCATTGAATTGGGTTCATTAAGCCGAACGGTCAATTAAGATTGTTCGCGAGCTTTTCCCTTGCAACGATACAAACCGTTATCTCACACGTTACAGTCATCTTTGCTATCATTATTGGACTCCTCAAACTGCATTTGGCTGAAAAAGGAAGCAAGGTACCATTACATTTTACCATTGTTTGCCGCCGGATTCCTTGCAAAACGCTGAAGAAAGATTCTGCGTGCACTGTTTGCATGATTAGATGCATGGTTCCTAACTCCAAAACATGATAGAGGGTCTTACTCCCGTTCGAGAGCCAAGGAGCTCTGCCGTCCGCAGTCGGATTCTGTCCTCGCGCGAACTGAGGCAGGCACAGATAGGCATCGGTTTTAAAAACAGCTGCCCACCAATCTGAACCAGGTGGTTTAAAGAGCTGCTGGGAGAAAAGAAGAAGTTTACCTGCTTCTCGTCGCGATGAGCGGGCCGAGAAGTGAGTTCTACTTGGAAACGCTATTTTCGCCCGAATCGCTGTTTTACGGCATAAACTAGGCATCCTGCAAGAGCAGGAAGCGCTGCAGGAAGTAGCAGCGGGAGTCAGGAAAGTGCCAGACAGGCAGGTAGTTAAACTAATATTGTTAAATCATCAAGGTGATTCAAGCACCTTGAAGGCCACGGTTAATAATCAACAAGGCTTATTTAACCATGTAGCACATATACGACTGTCAGATGGTATGCGCTTGACTGGTGGATTTGACAAGGCCTATTGTCCACATTTGTCACGTTCATCCTTGTTAGCGCCGTAGCAAACTGGCTGCAACTGAGAGCTGATAGCTGTGGGCTGCTTATCTGATAACATAACTATGGCTAGCGCCCTTTCAACGCCAACGACCGAACCTTTTCTTCATAAGACGGAATTATGTAATAGTACCCGTGTCTTCACAGGATGTTTAAGGAACTTTTAATGGAATGACATGGGGTTGTGCGCTAGCTTTAGATTTTTAAATATGCTCTTTTTACTTACTGCGTGCAATTTAGCTTCGTTAATATCATCTAGCTTTATCAACATGCAGCTTATTGGAGATCTTACTTAGGCCCACTAATGTTGGCTAGATTTTCTTAGATAAGTAGCTCACAAAATTAGTTAGATTAGCTAATGTTCGGCGCTGCTTCATTGTATATTTCGGTGCTACAAACCATTCCAATTTTAAATGGATTTTGCCAATAGATGTAGTACTATTTTATATTAAATTTGCCCGAGAGCCTGTATCCTAACTCATTGCTGTATATCTGATTCGAAGTATAGGAATAAGGCAGGAATATAGGAACGGTTTTATGTAATCTAGATTTGTTTATCGCGGAAATCAATGATGTGAGCCTTATCGGCATAATCGATACTCACTGCTAAGTTTTAACACTATAGTATATAAAATAGAATATAGTAACATAATAGATCGATTTGAATTGATGAACATTCTTATTTTAAATAGGTTGATTAAAAACTTTATAGTAAATAAATCACGTTAATGCACGTGTGCAGGCAGAAGGTGTTGTGGCAAGCGTTAACCTATAAATATTTATATACTTATAGAAAGAGTTGAACAGAAGAATCGTTAGAAATCTGAGTACAACTTGGCGGCACAGGGGAATGAAGACCGCGATCACTGAAAATTACTTTTCGCTGGTTCATTATACCACGTTTGACAATTTAATCCTATGAATTGATTGTTCCAAACAAGGAGCTCTGTAAGAAAGAGTTAATTACGTGCGTAATTATTTCTTCTTATTGCTCTGATTACAGGACCCCCCTGTTTTCAACGGCGATTTCGTTGGAGCAGCGGTATCAAAGCGAGCAGGTCCCCCTCAGCATTGGAATCACAGGCGGCCAGGTCCTCCTCCCCCACAAGGGGCGCGCATTTCACCACACAATCGGCGTCGGCCCACTCAAATACTACCCCCCAATTACGTGATCGGCAAGTCTCCAAACACGGTTGAGTATACGGTCAATTACGACAAGCAGAAACACGAGGCGTACGTGTCTCCGCCATTCTCGTCCGTTGTCTACAAGTTGGATGATGTTGAAGCCGCCTTCTTTCTCATGATTCTACTCGTTATACTTGGAGAGTTCTTTTCGTCACCAGCGATCACGCTGGCTGATTCGGTGAGTGCTCGATGAGTGAGAAGGGATATGCCGTAGCAACGTCTGTAGTTAATTGAGCGTGGAGATAATACTTACCTCCGTAATAGGTTGAAAGCGTAAGACTAACATCACTTCATTTGACTCAGTCATAGTAAACTGGCGTGTCCTATCATTGTCAGACGTATCTCCTTCCAAAAACGAGCCTCAAGTTTGAATAAATAACTAGAAACATCTCAGTGTCACTATTTGCGTTCGCTGTGACTGCGTTACGTATATGTCCGTCTAGGATTTCTATTTGAGTATAGTAGTAATTAGCGGTACAGGGGCACATTTCAGTATGTGTCACATGTGACAATCATATTTGCTCTATTGCTATCTATGAGATAGAACGGCGTCTCTCGTAGGGCTCGACATTATTTAATTAGATGACAACGCTGTGTATATAATCAAATGGCTATAGAAATAAATGGGGCGGAATTGACGATGGTCGTAATGTTTACAGTCCTTGACACCTGACCCGACTGTCATGGCGGTGACATTCGAAATCAGGCTACCTACCGAAATAATGAAACCGGGTAGGAGGAGGTTGTGTCGACAATCGTTTCTTCTGCATACGAAACGTCTAACGGATATTTTGATTACAATAATTATTATTAGGGATCTTCTACCAAAGTAACAATGGCTATCAAAATGCGTAGAACCTTTATCTAATTGGTTTTGGTGCGTTCCGATTCTCAGTTGCAGTACAATAAAACTTAGAGACAGAAAGCTACTATTGTTGTGTATATTCAACTAAAGAATTTAAAAATAAAGATAAAAAACTATACTTATTCGTTCATTAATGAAATCAATTAAACTATCAGGGGTAGCTAGTCTATTAACTACGATGATCCACTTTGGTGTTGCGACTTCAACAGACGCAACCGTAATGGGTTGCGTGATGTTGTCAGATTAAGTGATTTTCTGTTTAAATTGAAGTCTGAGAAGATGCCATTGTACCGTGTTGTTTACTGGGCATCCACACTCTGAAATGACGACGGTAATCTGATGATAAACCGCCCTATATATATCAAAGCAATACTATATACAAGACTGTATGGTCTCTAACAGGGTAACATTTGGATTTAAAGCGATTGTTTACTGCCAGTCTTGACAGCAAAGAAAGCCGGCCTGCGAAAAGACCTTACAGTGTCGCACAGTTATAATAGAACTATAATTAAAGTGGCGATCGTCCCTAGCAGCAGTGGTATCAATTGAATTTTGTACCTGTACAAAAAGGATGGTTATAATTATTTAACGCGGTTATTAGGATCGAGCCGATTTCCTTTATTTTTATTCAACATGCAAATAAATTGTATCATATACCAAAATACTAAGTACGCCTAAACGTTTATCGATCATTTACGCACGCTGCTTTAGACAACTCTTCTCAGCTTCTTCCTTTAATCAAGGTGCCCATAAGCATGACGCGACATACGGCCGTTCCGTCAACTTCGAACATATGCAGGATCCCGCCGGAGGATCGAACCGTTATTACATAAATAGACTGAACATCGAACTAAAACGAGGTGCGCGAAATGCCAGGGAAAGTTGCAACTTAGATATTACTAAAGACCTCACGGACATAGGACTGACTATGTTTCAGTCGCAGTTAGAGCTTCAGGTCTAATTAGCGTGCATCTATCTGACGCGCCGCGGAAACGAAATATACCGTTATTTATTTCTGCGTGTAATAACGCAAGAGATAGATAAAAAAAAAATAAAAAAGAGAGAAAAACAGGTTAAAATGGTAAAGGAACCAAATTCAGGTTTCGAGTTTTTCTAATACAATCTAAATATTAGTTTTTTAAAGCGTTCGTGAAGGCGAGTAGCTCTTGACAGTGTCTAATAGTAAGCATTTAAAGCAGTGCAGCATAGACAGTATTTTGTTTGCTTAATTCTCCTTCTTTACGATTTTACTTGTCCAGATTGATTTTTGTACAACGATGATATTTTCACCTACATTCATGGTTTATGGTGCAGTGCATCAATGATGCTAATAGTTCACTCCCTTCCACAAACCTGTAGAAAACGCAAAGTGTCATGATGCCCGACACGGACAGCAGCTCAGCTTCACGTAAAAAAGTGTATTTTTTACCGATGCTTTCGTGTGACGTATTTTTGGCACGATTCAATTCTTCTAACAAATCATGTAGAGGACAATTTTTCGAGGTTTAGTTAATTTTACGTTATACTTATTACAATCATCTGGATACCGTCATCGCCTATAGCTAGCTGACTTTAGTTCTGTTATGTACACAGTAACCGGCATGGATCTAATTTTGCGCTCTTTTAAACCAGTTGATATAGCCTAGAGTAGGATAAACACACATTTTTCTGGACTATTTAGATAAAATTGGTTGTCTAGCTTTAAAGTGGGTGGCTGTATTAGGTTGCATCAGTTTACCCGAGCTCCTCTTTTGCCTGATAAGATTAGCTTTAATTGCGCAATATTACTAATTCTCGCCATATTGCGCATATTCGTACAGTTGACGAAGAAAGAAGAACGCCATACAAGATAGACATCTTGGACCGGCCACATTTTCAAACTGGACGAACTCCGCGTAACTAAGCAATTTTCAATCCTGCTCGGCGAATCATTAATTTATATCTATTTAAACTTCCTCACTCCGTCACCGGCGGGCCTATAAAACTCCGTTTGACGCATCATTTGTATGAAAACGCTACCGCTATCATATTTAATTCAGGTGCGCCTGGCATTCAAATAGTTTTCCTTCAGTAAATGCCATAATGAAGGAATTCACAGCCCTAACAGATGCAGAATCAGAAAGATCACGCTTAGCCCGCTCACTTCAAAGGCATTTTATAATCATGACACCGTATATTTTCGCAGTAGCTCGATATGAATCAATACGCTTTGTAAAATGTAAAACTTAATCACCTGTTGCTTTCATCCGATGCGTCGAACAAAGATACGGTCGTGGAAACGATTGAGTTCACTGGCGATGGACTGATCCATTTGGCTATGCTTTTTTTTTTCTATTCTATGACCTCTTGGTCGCGCTTTAATTTTTGCTTTACTCTTGACAGCCGGCTGCTTCTACTTGGCAGTTGGCTCAGTTCTCAGGGGCAGTCTTCTTTCCAAGGGCAGTCTTTGCCCCGCAAGTCATCTAGCACCGTTCAAGGAAGTGGGAACGGGGCGGGGCGGGGCCATCGACTTCTGTTCCCCACCCTGGTTTTAGCCCCAAGTACGAAGCGTGGCTTATATGCTTTTGCCTGAGATATATGTATATTCTATTTAATTGGTTTGCTTTAGTTTAGTTTAATTGCTCAAATTATGTTGTCATTTTCGTTGGTGCGGCACGTAATTGGGCCTACTTCATTTTTGGGACTGTACATAAGAATTTTCACATTGTTTGTAATTTTTCCGTTTGCTAAAGATGTAATTCATGAAAGTCATATTTATTTCATAGTAGCACCATTGACCACGATTACAGCTTTGATTCTGGACATAATCCATCGATTCTTCTTCAATCCACAATTCAATTTTTCATTCATCATAGCAACCGTGAGTTATCTTCTATTGTTAGATGTGAACCCCAAAAAGTACCTGTTACTAAAATATGCTGCATACAAGATATTCTAGCGGAACTGAGTTTCACCTTAATAGCAGGCCAAGAGTCCGAACAACGCCAAAACGCTCGAAACGGTCACGGCCAAAAAATCCAAAGGATTCAAAACGGCAAAAAATACGAAAAAAAAAAAGTTAACATTGTTCTTAAAGGTTATTTGGATTATCCAATTGACAAGTGATATTTTCCTTTCCAAAATGGTCGTTCATTTCAATGTCGAAAATGCAAGTGCATCGAAAGTGTGTATTGATGAGTTTTCGACCTTTCGATTTGCCTCTTTTCCATATTTGTTAAGCTGAGTAGAAACTGGCAATAACGCAGACCGTCAATTTCGGGCAGGGAGACAAGAAGAAGATTCTTGATCTTGATGGGATGCAAATAGATTGAATGATATGAAGAATCTGCGCTTAGATCTCAAAAACAACATACTGCCTTCTAACAGGACAAATTTGTTGATTTGCTCGGGCAAAAACCAAATGTTTTTTCCAGCGCCAAAAATATTACCAACGCCTGCCTGTTACGACAAATAAGGCGTCGGAGTTTATTCTAATTCAGCTGTCGTACCCTAGATAAAGCTTGTTTATTGATTGAAATCAGTAAGGGGGCCCTTTTTTCAATTTTTTTTTGGAAAGAAAAGCTAGCAGCTACTATTAATTATGAGTTTAAATATATATCGTCTCATTTATGGTTACAAAGAGAGCGTAAAAGCCTCCTCTAGGTACGAAACCGGTCGCAGGCATGCTACGTTTAGACTGGGGCAGCAGCGGCTTGCACCAATGGAGATACCTCCTTCGTAATAACAATACCAAACATAGCACTCAAAACATTTAGCTTAGGCCACAGACGATTTTTCTGACTGTATAAAAACGAACCTGGTGCCTCGAAAATCAAGCAAACCTACGATGGAATATACACTTACTATATAATACCGATTGTGCGATGTAGGGAGCCTATCAATATATTTGATAGATAAACCCTGCTCTTATTCTATTCGATGTCGGAGAGTGGTCAACGATTGACTTACCTATGAGATAACCTATTGTTAACACGATAGCTTTGGATGAATGTTAGCTTAAGACATTCGGCTGACCTTCCTAAAGTGCCAGCACCCTCTGCGATGGCCTTTCAAAGAACGAATAGGCCAAGCAACTCCTCCAGGTCTTAATCAGAGCCACAGCCACAAGACCAACGACACTGGCAGGCGCTTCGTCGCCTCATGATTGACACACGGTAAAGTGACTCGCAATTCTTTTGTGCTGCAGGCATGTACAGATGTGTGTGCCTATGCGTAGTCCTATCGTGATTTTTGCGATTGTACGCGCTTATTTACCTGTTAGCTATGTTTCAATAATATAAAAATATAATAGAAGTACGGAAGGGAGCTTAATTCAAATAGTTGCAGGATGGACAAATGTTTTCTCAAAAACGAAATATCGTACCGTGATTTTTAGCCGGGTTCGTAGTAAATTGTACGACAGTATGAGATCCCTTTTTATCAGGAACTGCGAATATAAGAGACATACCAGATATAGGCGTGGTACGCCCACTGTTGACATAGGCTTTAGGTTTCTGGCGATAAATCACTTGTGGCTATCCGGTATGCGTACATCTTATATCATTCCATTTCTCCATACGCAGTGCATGCGAACTCCTTGTTCTAATGTATAGGGACAACAATCGATCACAGTTGGTTTCTCGAGGCGACCTTGTCGCTCACTGGTCATTTAACGAAACGGTTTTTTTTCTGAATTGGTTGGTTTATCTCGGAGCTGGACCATTAGGGCTAATTTCGTCAAGTGATCAGCGCCACATGTCAGCAACAGTGCTGCAGATCGTGTGCATTCAATGACGCGTCTCAGTATGCAGCAGCCCCTGCATGTTCCTTTCGCATTAACATGCGCCAAAGTTGTTCCTTTGTTTTGCGGACAGCTACTGAACTATGCCCTTTGGCATTCTGAGTTGTAATTGAGGTAATTGTGTTACCGTATGTATGTTATTTTCTATGGCGTGTCCTCGGAAATCAGGCTGCACTTCCATACGAGCCCATAGCGAGTTGGGACCGACGGCCGGTATTATCTTATTTCAAGAATTGGTTATCCTGAGATCCTATCAGTTGCTCATCACATGCGGTAGCATAGGTGTGCTATGCGGTATCCAGTGTTTTCGAAAATACGTTCGTTTCATAATACAAATTATTCAATACTCCTAAAAGGACTTTGCCTATTCTTTTAAGGCTGACATTTGCAAGGTAAATTTTAATCAAGCTCTGTTGTGTACCTTCAAGAACAGGTTCTCAGAAAGCTTAGTTACCTTTGAAACGTTACCATTCCTACAAATGCGTTCATTCCACCGATTGATACTGTTAAAGAATATGTGAATAGATCTTTAGGTAGGAAGGTATGTGTGTATCCACGCCGGCGCGTTTGTCTGACCAGGCCTACATATTTGTGTGGTTTTGATCGTACTGTCTTGTAGGAACATCATAAAAGATATCTTTTTCCATCATAGCATAATAAAAATAGCATTTTTAAAAACTAATAGACTACGCTAACAGCTAATTGCTCTACATAGTACTTCATGGTATAATAAAATATCATATATATATATATATATGTGTCTTGTAGGGTGTTTGTCTCATTTTTCTGACGTAAAAGCCAACGAAAACCCGGTTAGCTCTAAACTGATTTAGACTACGGTTATCGGCACTGTGTTATTAAGACACAAAAAATTGTGCTTGGTTATTGCACTGGCTGTTATCACTAGTCGATACACGTACGAACCGATGTTCGCGCTCCTTATGTCCTACCTTAGCATTAGACTGTTAGAACCTATTCAAAGCACTTAGTTATAAAATTATCGATCACTCAAGAGGCACACAACAGATATTGGGTTGTTGTATTGACCGTTCTTAAGCCAACACTGAAGTTAGTATTTTTTCTTATATTATGAAATAATACTTTTCAAGTGAAGCCGCGTCATTTTAATCGACGATTTTCTATATTTTTTTCTGGCAACACAATGATCTTGAACGAATAAAATGAAATGAATACCATTAAGAGAATTCTACAAAGGCCGAAACGAATAATAATCTGATGGCACAGGATCCGGATTATACGAAATTTCTTATTAAAGTTCTCTGAATTTTTGAATAGTTAATGTGTGATGGTGGAAGACGTCGCTTGTTCTCTAAGTCTTGGCATTTTTGTTCGATCGGTTGTTGTTACCTTGTTGGTTATTGACAGCCGAGGTCCGGATCAATCGTTTTGCCAAACGGTAACAATCATAACGTAGGATTCCTTTCCAGATTCACTAAATACATTGCATCTCATTCCTTTTCGTCAGTCTGGGCTTTGCTAAAGATTGTAAAGTTTTTTTTTTTTTTTTATTTCTTTAATTGTCACATTATAGTTGTATGCGATTTACTCTTCATCATTTGTAGTTGCCCGCGCTAAAAACCTCTCGATCTCGTTGGGTCGCTGGAGAGTCTCGTAGATGCAAATACGAGCGAATAAACTCTTTGGCATCAGCTCGTGTGGCACCCAAATATCGAGCTCTTCTATAGACGCCTCTTTTTCAGACGTATTTATGTTGTCCGGTGGTAGATGTTTAGTTCGTTAGCGATGCAATGGTCATCAACCAATCAATTTTTCCTAATTCCATAAACTTTTTTCGTAATTGATCGACCACTACGAGAAGCATTTTTCACATGGGAACTTCCGGACCGAAAGCGATAGAGCCATTTTTTGGGCTGTTTTTTCCGATCAACCATTTTGCCTATTAACGGCCCAAATTTTATATGCGTCTGGGGAGTATTTCTGCCTGTATCGTCATAAAACAGACTATAGTGAAATTTTACCCATTCTTCAGTGTGTTCTATTTTGAATCCGAATAAAACCCCAACAATTTTAGTAGATCTGCTACTGTCAAATCCTAGCGACGGCAACACAACCTATTTTATCCGAGATATGTGATTTTAAAATCATAGAGCTAGAATAACGGTCAATACCTTTCTAATAACTTTACACAGTGAGATATAAGATAAATGTACAGTACAAGAAACGAACTATTTTATTATATCTCATTCTGCAAGCCAGTACCAAAAGTTAAGCTTATGGTTTTGTTTTTTAATGCCTGGCTGTCGTCATTCAATATCTGGGACACTGTCCTATTAAAATAAGTTTAAAACGCTATTGTGTCAGAATTGTTTCAGAAGCTACAATTTTAAAACATCATATATCATCCAAGCAAGAGGAATTAAATAAAGTGTGTCTAGGCTGTTATGAAGTCATAGACAGGCGTTGTAGCCTAGGTTCGAACGCACGCATGGACACGACAATACGAAACGTAAAATCCGAAGCATCGAGGCCGATAAAGAATACCTAACCTAAATAATGAAAGCACATTATAGCAGCTCAAGAATCGTACTATATAAACGCTTCTTGCTGGACTTAATGACAAAAAAAGAATCACACTCGCCTAATTCAGCTGTTATGAAGTTATTACAAACGTGAGTATCACATTCATAGGGAGCTGCTTCGTAGCCGACGAAATTATCGTTCCGACTTGAGGTGGGCAGTAGCTATGTTCGATTAAGCATGGGGCCCTATGATGGCAAAAAGCCCCAGTGTTCACCGTTGCTTCGATCTCATCGCTTCGGTGAATAATCATGGCCATATAAACAATAAGTACAGTAAACGATATCAATGTGAGAGAAAAGACTGGAGAAAATAGCAACCCTTGTAGATTACGTGTCTACACGTTATCGATAGCAGTACTCTAATTAAAATTGCCCAGATCATAATGCTTGTGTATTTTCATTCCATGTTGATAACTACCACCGGGTGGTGGACATCCTTGGTCCTATGTCCTTACTTTGTTTGCTTTGTTCTTCGCTTACCTTGTCTATATTAAGGCCAACTTTATCCCAGCTACTAACTGCATGCTTATTCAGCTCCGTCTCGTTTTCGAATGCCTGTGTTATCTCAGTGCCCGTTGAAAAGTGTCAGTTCGCACCTTTCCAGATGCAAGTCTGTTCGTTTGTATCTGGTAGGTTTTTAGTTAGAGCAGCCTTTACGTCTATCTAAGCTTTTTTTTGTTACACCTTGGCGTGGAAATTAAAAAAGTGAGTAGACTCACACCCCGCATTGATTTCGCACGTTCTAATGCAATGACGACACCTGCGCGCCCTCGATCGCAGATTTCACGGTGATAGAAGAAGAAGCAAAGCCACTGTGACCACACGATCGTAACAATCTCGTTTTCTGCCCATTGCGCATAATTTCGAATATTGTAATCGTTGTAGTTCACGTTGCCAGATACATAGATGTGCCTATAAAGATAAGACAGTCTATACGTATAAGCACGTTTTTTTTTCCGCTATCTACTATACTGACTGAATATCAGCAACCAGGGGCTATGATTATTATACACAGACAGCCTCAAAATACAGAGACACAGACAGCCTTTCGTTTTTATTTATATATAAATCATATTTAAGCTGTAAAATAATCCACTTAAAATCTTCTCCTACCGTACATGTTCAAAATTATTACTATTCTATAATGATGAACTATAGATTGACGAATTTCCATATATGTTTTCTTTGGCCTTGTGGGGCATATTCCTGCCCAACTGTAGCTTTTAGATCTTCCAATGTTGTTGGTTTTTTACTGTAGACTTTACCAGCAAAGCGTGCCCGCCAGCAAAGCCCACTAGCATTAGGTATAAGGAACGGGAATTCTATAGGTGAGAATTCTATGAGGTTTGTTTTTCAGCTTATCTGTTTGGAAGATTCTTATAAAACGATACATTCCTATATTACGATGATAGTTTGCAGCTCTAGCGACAAAATCATTTTTACCAAAGTCTCATTTGGTTAAACAGATTCTTCCAGAATCATACAATTAACTAATGCACCACATTAACTTCTTCTAAAGTTACCTAATACGTTAATAGTTTCTCAATAGCTGCAGTTATGCTAGCCCTTTACGCTATTCGGTTTAATCGTTTTAAACAATCTTTTCCGAAAGCTGTGTATTCTGACTATTGTGTATCCTTCTAAGTACCATTTATTAAATGAATTGTTTCCTTTTAGTCCAAATCATCTTCAGTTGGAATGAAGCTTTTCCAGCTGGAACGTTTTATCAGCTATTGAGGCTTGACTTGCTTACTACTTGTAACTACTAATAATTGACTCATTCACTTTGAAGATGTTTCGTTACAACGTTTCTCTTGTCCCTTGTCTCTCGAAACGAACATTCGAAATAGTCCTATCATTTGAAACTTGTATTTTATCCGAGTGATTGTAAATCGCGTCGGTAGATCTGTTTGAAGCTTGCTTTGATATTGTCTTTGCACATTGCTCTACTTTTATATTCAAACATCTTTATTGTATAATTTGTATTTTATAATAAACTTGTATGTAAAGGAAGAAGAAAAAAAGTGATGGAATATTGTTTTGAGGCATCCTGTATGTAAGGTCGAAGTAAGTCTATGAACAGGCTCACTCACTCTGAGGTGCGAACAGGGGGAATTTATTTCGTGTAGTAAACGTTTTATCTCTAGTTTTTCATGGGGAGGAATAAACAAAATAACAGTAATTTGATTGACATTGTAACGAGTTGGCATAATATAGGTTAAACAATAATTGATACATCATCGCGTGTACTTTGTTGCCAACTAATAAGATAGTTAATGATTAACGTTTAGGATAACAAAATTTATAATAACAAATATTTTTTGTTAGTATATTATGTTTGTAAATTTTTAACAAGTACGTGCTAGCTTGAAGATAGTGATGGTCGACAGTTTAAAAGCCTCACCATCTTGTTGTATTTCCAAACGTAACATGTCGATAACCTCTGATCTGCCTAATAATTATATCGCAAAAAACTTCAGATCGCTATAATAATTTAACTATCTCGGTATGTGTTTTACAGCAGTTAGCTGTTACAGATGTGACGTTTCGCATAAGTAAGCATTCGCCGCCATGTTATCGTTTAGCGAGACACAATCATCTTTGAACTCGATTAAATCTATTTGTAAAAACAACCAATGCACCATATTCAACGGCCTCGTATCTCTTGGACAATGCTTTCTCTGCAGAGCAGATTTTCGCACTTGCCTTCTATCGACATGGCTGAAGTGATCGATTTTTCACCCCTCCATTTCCACCACCGCGTCCCATTTGTCCCCATCCTTTCTCAGCTATATATTGGGACGCGCAATGTTCATTCTACAGTATCCATTCTGTTCTGACCTTCTTTCCGCTTCCGTATCTCCGGCATTTGCCGTCTGTTTTTCTCTTTTGTGTGCTTGTCCCAAGCAAATTAGCAACCGAGGTCAAAGAAAATTTTCATCTTGAGTAGCACAAGGTGACAAACTAAGCCTGTTTAGGCGGGATTAGGCTTGACAAAAAGCCTTTTATGTCCAACATTATTAAACGGATATGTATGATAATAGTTGTATTCCAGCCATGGTGAGCCAGCCAGTTCGTACACCTGAAGTGGATAGTGGTGACGCCTGCTAGAGGTACTTGTTCAAGTATCTACCTCATTCTGCTATATATACAGTTTTTCGTTATTTACTTCTTGGAAGGTCAGCTATCATAGCTTGCCCTCACTTCCTTTCAGTAATATCTGGCATAAATTAAAGATATTTAGTGTAGAAGAAAAGTACCTCCCTTTAACTAAGTAAACTCATATGCTGCCTCGACGTAATTTAGAATTTGAACGAAGAATTTCTACTGTCTTATATATCGAGTTAGATATGCTAGGTATCGCTTTTTAGCCATAAACCTGCTCCGTTTGGACATAATGAGGAAGGGGACGATTTAGTGCTGACAAGTAATCGGAACATTTACTCAGGATTGCCGTAGCAATGCTTGTATCGATTTTTCGACGTTTAACTCCAATGACCTTAGCTACGTACTCCACAATCCAAACGGTATGCGATACTGACTTGCTTTCGTAGCTTCTTGCAGTTCTAAACTCGTTTATCAAACATTTCGCTATACGTATAAGCACATTAGGAGCGGGCTGAACGAGTGAGCAAAAATGAATGGCTGAAGTATATCGATCGCCATGTATTGTACATGTGTGAGATAAATCAGCGAATTATCTCGCACACCAGAGGACTTCATGGCGTGAGCTACTTGAAAAATAAGGACTTTGCCAGATCTGTCGTTGCTGAGCCTATGCAATTCATTTTCAGGTGACGCTTACCTATCTCGCCGACCGACCTGACGACTATGGACGTCAAAGGATGTTCGGTTCTATTGGATGGGCAGTGGCGATGCTTTTCCTGGGTATCGCCCTCGATCGCTCGACATCGTTTCCGAATCATCCATGTATAAAGCCTTCCGACCGTGAACGGAACTATACTGTGTGCTTTGTGACATTCAGCTGCCTGATGGGATGCGCGTTTATCGTCGCTACCCAGTTTCGATTTGATTACGATTACGACGAAGCTGCACAAGCAGGTGCGTCCTAAATTTTGAACAAGAAATAAGGTACCTTTGCATGTTTTACGCAAACGAAATGCACGAACCCCCTTACGCATGAAGTATAGGGAACATCTTATTGTAGCAAACACCGATCACCAAAGAGTAGTGGGGCTCCGTTTTCTGAGAGCAGCTTTGTGGGAAATACTGATCTATATATATATGGAAATATTTTCGTCATTGGCTAAGACTGTTCGCTTAAGGCGAGCCGCATAAACTGATAGAACTACATGTCCAACATAAACGCATCCGCAACCAAAAAGGTGATATTAAAACTATTCCATTGCAATTAGAGCACAAGCAGTTACATCTCAATTAAAATGAAAGTGTACAATGGAAATGAAGAAAGGTAAAGCGAAAGTACGAAGCGTATAGCCTATGTGTGCAATTATCCTTCATAATGGGTTACCAGTGAAGATCGGTCACTATTTTTGTTGTTCTTAACAACGAAGTTTATATTACATATATACAAAAATAGCTATAGTAAGGAACATTAATTAGCGACTCCGTAGGGGAAGCTGCACTAGAAAACTGGAAGCTTCTATGTAAAAGATCTTAATGTCACATCGGAACTTCACCGAATTATTGAAGAAAACACGATATCTGTACCTTCGCATGCAGAAGAGCTTTGCAATCACATAGCCATAAAAAGTATTTTTTTAGTGTTATTTGGTTTTGGCAAGCGACCACTCATGGTATCTATTATCTAGCGGCGCATAATTCATGCTAGATACCGTGGCAGGGAAAGTAATATAGGGCATTTAGAATCGTAAAACTTATGATTGCGATCGGAAAGGGCGCACATAGATCAATCCAGTATCGTATTTGTGAAGGTTAACATTAACCTACTCACCTGTATAATGGGCTTTTGTCTACGCTGCGCCTATAGAAACGGGCAGTCAGTCTGATGTACAGATGAAGCAGCTACGAACAGGAAGTATCAAAGTGAAGAACTCCCAGCGTGGGTTTTCCAACGAAATCACTATTGAAGACATAGCTCCAGGTATACCGACAGCAACAGATCATCTGACTTCGGAACAACATCTCAACGATCCTGAACCTGCCAAGGTATTTTATCATTTTAATTATTAAATCGAGTCTGTTAAATTAGATCAGCTCATCAATATTTCTGTGTTAAATTGCCTGGTTAGGTAGAAAATACGCGCGTAAATAATAAATTGATTTAAGTCAACCTTATACGCATCCCGTTGTCAAGATTACCTTGAACGTGTCAGCATATTGAACCTTGAAAGAAAGTATAATAAACTGGAAAATGTCTACAATTATTAAAAAATCAGCACGTTTACTCATTGCATTAAGGGGTGGTTGAGAATACGCGGAGAGAATGCACGTCTCTTCACAAATGTTCGTTACTTCAGGAAGCTTCGGTTTTCATTGCTGGTCGAGCAACTTTTGGCAAAGATGCTTTGGCGAACTTCGTTGCCAACCAACCCCAAAGTGCTACACATGAAGTCTCGAAACAGTCTGATAAGTAACACTATTTCTGAGAAGTTTATTCGTATTACAGTTAAATGCGTTGCTGTTCAACTCTACAAAAAAACGATGAACTTTTTCTTGCTTTTAACGCTGCGCGAGTTCCGCCAACCCCGTCATGCTTGTTCTCATATTATATTTGTATATAAACATTAACTTGCAAGTGTCAATCCAGCAAACATACCGCTGTTATGCAGCACAACAAACATCGAAGGCGTCAATTTTAACTGATTGTTTTTTTTATTTCTTTTGACGTAATTTTTCAGAGTAATGTGTTTGCACATCATATGCGGCACCTTCCGCAGATCATGTCCGTACTGAACACGATTGCCACACCACGTTATGCCACTTTTCTGTTAGCGGCATGGTGCCTGGGTTTTGGGATTGGGTTGGTCTTTACATTTCTATTTTGGCATTTGCAAGAGCTGGGTGGAACGCCGACACTTTTCGGTTTAGCGTCGGTGGTGAATCACATTTCGGAGATCGGCGCGTTCTTCTTCAGCTTTAAATTTATTGGCAAGTGGGGCCACCAAAAGGTGCTCTGCTTTGGTCTAACCGGAAATGTACTACGCTTCCTTTATCTGGCATACGTCTCCAATCCGTGGCTGATTTTGCCCTTTGAACTACTGCAGGGCGTCACGCATTCAGCCGTATGGGCTGCCTGTGTCTCGTACGTCGGTGCCGCAACGCCGTCAGGGGTTCGTGCCTCAGCTATTGGGGTCCTGCAAGGTTTACACCATGGCTTCGGTCGAGCGAGCGGGGCCGTCATTGGAGGACTAATTATAACTCAATACGGTGAGTTATAGAAACAATTTTGCACAGCGTCGTATAATTAATAGTATTTCGATGCCACACGCAATGAGGCAAAATATACGCAGTGGACTAGAATGAAATTGTCATTTATGGCCTGGTTAACAGCTGGTCACGGGTCAAGTAGCTATCGGCAAATTTAAAAAGTAGCCTTCTTTGCATAAGACGTATCATGGTCTTAGCGTGCTGAATATAGATTAGTATTGCCAATTAGTAAGTTCGTATATGATTCGAGAATCATCTGTTGAAAGCCTTTGAAGAGAAACAGTTGAATACATGACTAAATTGAATGAATATATAATGATCTTAATAATGATAATAATAAGAGTCGTACCACTTAGTGCATTGGACCCAGTTTGAAAAAGCGATTAAGATAATACAAGCTTGATCTGTTGACTGAGATACCGTTTTCGTTCTATCGTTTAATCAATATTCATTGGCACTGGAACAGCGGTGCAGTGTGTGGCGCTGATCTTCGACAATACGTGTCCCTTGGCCTTACGTGCACCTCGAATTGTTGTCAATGGCTTTTTTAAAGCTCCCTCTTCCACTTTCCCTAAAGCTTAAGTGGCAAGGCTAAAACTCCTCAGTCTTGCTTCCTGCTTATAATGCTGGTTAGGGCCTGAAGAAGAAATCCGCGATTGTTATGAAAGCTATCGTTTAGCTTAACTGATTTTTAGTTGAATACGTCTAACCTTTTACCGAGTTAAGTACAGGAATAAAATTGGTGCAGCATTAAGCAATAGCGTACGCCTAAGATAATGGAGTGTTCAAAAGCATTCGAAGAATATCTAGCCAATTCAGCGGACGGTAGATAATGGCCGACATTGACGGCATTTCTATTATATGACGTCAAATGGCGTTTATGCAGCTTAAAACTATAAATGCGCGTTAGGTATCCTCTTTTGGCGTAGTCGTATTGCAAATCATTACATCGTCATTTCGTTTTTGCTGATTGTATTTTACCGGGCCCGCTCAATTGGCCTGTGGGACTGCAGGAACCCAGTTAACATTCTTGGGCTACTCGCTGTGCTGCCTCGTTGTTTTGGCAGTCTTTATTGCTACGCACTACACTTTGACAGGAGAAGGCGAACAAAAAGGATTTGTCGCATTCGAAACGGACCAGGTACGGTAAAGATGCAATAAGGAAAAATGCACAAATTCGCTGATGAACTTGAGATTATGGTATTTTATCATAAAAGTCGTTTTTTTATAGTGCTATACATTTACAGAGTAAAATCATTAGAGCGAAACAGTACGGCCTTGCCTCATGTTGGGAATAGTCATGAGCCATCTTAGCAAACACGGATAAAGTATCAAAGAATAAAGATACAATCGACCCTGCGCTTGTCACGACTCCTCCCAAATTCACTAATCCTTTTGCATTTGAAGTACAAAAGCTTTTCTAGAACCTTAGCATTTTTGCGCCATTTATTAGTGCTAGAAATCGTCGCAGATCGGTTCGAAAGGCAAATTTCTGAATCTAACGTTTATTTTACCACGATAGGTTGCAGCTGATTCAGCAGCAGGCGCCGCTGCCCATCTTGCTCCCCACGGAGTACCCACCAGTCCAATGGCCAGATCTCTTTCTAAACAAAATCTAAGCCTTACCAATCAGGGTATGCCCCAGATGTCCACCCAAGGGGTACCGACTAATACTCAGGGCGGTTACCTTGCCGTGCCCTAAGCGCCGCGCAAGCTAGAATAAGTCAACCCAAGACAACATAATACAAATAAGCAGTATCCTTAACGACTCAACGAATATCGGATCTATTAGTGAGGGATGAATGAAACGACATCAAATTTGATTTTCGTAACACATGATCTCGCTGTTTCGCGGCACACCGTCACAGAGGATCCGTCACTGCGAGCGATTCGGCGCTGCGACACTGCGTCGTTAATTAGCAGGACGAAAGAATTACAATAAACATAGCAGATTCCCAGCACTCCCGAAACTTCGAACAACTGAATCGAGATATAACGTGCGCATAAAAAAGATGCACGACGTTTATCGACTGTCACCAGACAGTCCGATAGCGCTGAAGAGGAACCTGCAATAGGTAGCCGATCCAGAGTCAGCCGGTCGCTGGATCAATCAGGCAATCCCTTGTGGCTTTTTACGCCATTGCCCAAAGACAGAACATATTCATTGTTGACAGTCGTGTGAAGGTTTCGAGCTGTGTAAGGATCCCGTTTTGATTAGCCGACGAAACCGGAAAGGAACGGGTAAATAGCCAATAAAGGCTTAAATAATATAGAAAACGATCTCAAAATCGATAACTATTTACGCCCAGTAATAGGGTAAACTAATCAGGAGTCATTAAAATTCAGGATCCGCATAGGTAACACTTGAATGGTTTTCATTTCAAGTGGCGATTCAACTCAACCATATTTTACGGAAGTCAGAAAGTAGTAAGTTAAAAAATGAATAAGTTACCACGTGAGTATAAATGAATAGTCATTCGAAATAAACTACAGCGCAACGAAGATACATTTGTGAGTTTGCGGTTGCCCAACTAGATCCAGTGGATCACAAATGAAGCGGCTATATTTATGGCTAGATAGCCAGAAATGGGCCTAGTCGAAAAAATAATATTAAAAAAAAACCGTTTCTTTGTTGTCCATTCTATTGAGAAACTAAACATATATACAATAACGGAAAAGTAACGTATTCACCCTTAACGCCGTGGTCCCTAATATTTTCTCAGTCCTTAATTGCCAACCTCCTAATTGATTACCGAGCAGCAGATACGTTCGCCAGATTTCGTGTTAACAAACGTGAGATTTACACAAAAAAGGCGAACATGAGAGATAGATTGATTCTGTCTTAGTGGTTAAATGCTAGAAACACAGTCCTACGCATTCGCATGGACGCAATAAAAGACGCTTTTAAAAAATATCCTACATCCCAGGTAAAGGTTCAGCGCGTCGTCAAGTTTTTCTTGAAGCACCTGAACCAAGATAAGCCACAGCAACGGTTTATATTATTACGCATGCTATCAACTGGGGCCAGTACTACTGTTATGGCAAGATAGTCGGGATCTATCCATTGCCAGCTTACGTAGCACGTACTCGACGGATTTCTAGTCATCCCTGTCAATGGTGATACTCTCTCGCTTATAAACGTCTACGCAAATAATTTTTGTAAAAAAAAAGATCTCTGCAAACCAAAACACGAGTAAACAGCACTATCCGGCTTCATGTAATACATACGAAACAAATTAACGTACGCAAATCGTATCATGTTTATTAAACGTCATATCATTTGCTCTGTCACCTGTGGGCAAAAACGATTGTTATTGAAAATGCGATAAGCAAAATATACGCTTGCTGTGAAATCAGGGTATTTGCCCACCAGCTGGGAGCGACGACGCTACCTACAGTATCCGTTGCAACAAATCTAAGTATACAAATGTTGAACATGGGCCCACAGGGGCAGCCGCTACAACTAAAGCACCGAGCATTCATAGAATATTGATAATCTAATACACAATAAACTCTTACTCTGAGCGCAAACACAGAGATTCGAAGAATCGATGTTGCCTTGTGATGATATTTATTGTTTCATATGATATCATCCAGCAGCATTAACCTTCTCGTGCAAGTGGGTGGCGCATCGCTTATATATATATGTATATATGTACATGTACATACGTACGAAAGAACACATTGCGATTCTTGTCATTGCTTCTACAAGTTCTATGGAACTGGAGAACAAGAGACCCAGTAGTATCATTTACGTTCATTATTATTATTGTTTACATGCATTATGAAACAACATTCTACAGATCGATACATACGATGAAGAGAGCACGTCGTACGTCTGCAGATATATG
>NW_019211457.1:23743268-23787936 GCF_002443255.2 Varroa destructor | reverse complement strand
TATATATATATACACACATATATATATATACACATATATATATATATATATATATATATATATACACATATATAAAAGAAAGAAGGTGGGCATAGAAAATACTCTTACTATTCGCTGAAATGAAAAATCGTCATTGTGACAATTATTAACAAGTTATTAACATAGATATGAATTTCATGAAGACCATAAATTTCATTTCAACTATCAACAGTACCATGTTGTACAGTGTACGCCGACAGAGATCCGTTTGAACTTTGCATTTTGTTATTTGAAAGACAAGGAGATTTCTATTAAATACGGCAAAATTTTTATTAAGTCTTTTACAAATAAACTTTGAAACTTTGCTTAATCGATTATGAGTAAATATTAATGACAAAGTGATGCCTATAGACCGGGAATGGACGGGGCGTCTGAATGGTGAGAACTGATCAGGCTCCCCATCGGCCCGCTCACTCTCTCAGCTAGCCAATTACATTGTTCCGATCATGTTCTGCGTATGATTTGGATATATTGCCAAACAACTAGCAAATACGCGTAGAAATGAACGAATAGTATGCTCAAGGCAACGGTCGACTAGCGTAGCGAAAGTATCCAAAAACAGCATCAACAACAGGCCATAGACATACACACATAGCAAACAAACACTCAACCGTGAGACAACAAACGCTGGCAGCAGACAAAAGTAATCGATTGAAGTAAAGTAAAGTACACTATTTATTATACGACATTTACCAGACACGAAACAGACGAAAAGGTATTGTAGTAATGCTTGTTCGTAGTGACGAGAGAAACAATATAATACTGCGACGCACCGCTTCGATGACAAATTTCATAACGGGGAGAAATTTGAAGAGGTAATGTGCAACGTGCAATTATCAAGTCCCTAAGACGTCGTACGGGACGGTGCGATACTTTGTGTCGCGCGGTACAAGTATCGCGGTGAGGCTGCACACCAAGACGAGAAGAAGCTGGTGGATGCGATCACGTAGCGAACAACGACGATGAGCGGAAGAGCACTGCTGGAACTTAAGCTGCAAAAAAGTTGTCAACACACAGGAACACAGCGGTAGGTGATGTTATCGTGCTCGAATTAGTGAGATTTTACCTCAAAGAAAAGCCATATTTATAGTGATTGTATAACAATGAAAATATTAAAGATAGTATACTATAATAATAGTACTATAATAATAGTATGTCGTAGACGATTTTCGCCACAACCTTCAACGTGTTGACAATGAGACGGCAAAATTTCATTGAAACAAGACGAAGAAGATACAAAAAGCAGGAAAAGGTCACAAACAACTCTGAACATGAGTGTGAATCATTCTAGCATGAATGCCTCATACTAATGATTCTTATGATAGAAAATAAGTCTACCGTGATCACGACACAGCTTCAGTGAACGGTAAATATGCTAGTCACATGTGAACTTATCCTGCATTAGCTCCAAAAAGAAAGGTTTCATGCAAGTCATAAAATTTACGTAGACAAGCAGACGCCCAGACTGGATGTCCCGGCTGACCGATTGTGGAAGGATCGCAGCATTTATGGAAAGTCACTCAGCAAGCGGTATATAAAATGGGCAAACTGAACCAATAGCAAACCTATATACATAGTATTCAACATACGCCAGACGCAAGTGAGAACAGTATACAAGCCTGACCACAATTATAAAAATTATACACATGAATAATAGTAATAACAACAAAATAAGAAAACATGATAGGTGATTATACCGAGAACAAGTTGCCACGACCTATCAACAATTCACGGAAAACAATAATTTGCTTAATTAATACCCACATAATATATATATATATATATATTATGCTTCAATTGTGGCGGGTTGTTTTATCAACCTAAAATAGCGCGAGTTAGCGATGCGATGCGGGTATCTTCTGCAAAGTATCACATACTAACGTGGCTAAAAATCGACGACAAACATAGTGTTCTATGTCAACAATATAACAGTTCGAAGCATGAGATATAGAAGTATTATTGCCTCAAACGAATGGATATATGACTTGGATAAATGAACGGGAGGCTGACTGCGACATAACGATTTCAGCATAACAGTCAATACTCGTTGAATAAATGCACACTTACCCCGTGAGTAACAAGAAAAATGACAAAGAAAATACTTTTTCAGTAAAAACACTTATTGAAGCCCCAGCATAACCACTGACGCAAATAAAGAGGAACCGCAAAACGGGAACATACATACCTTTCGCGGGAAATTAGAGAAAAAGCGAAAAATACAATTGTATAAAACAAAACTCGTAACAGTGTCCCAGCAGACGACAATAAAAATACAAATGTGGTGTATCCTAGGCCCACTAAGGATCAACAAGCATCCTTCGATGGAGGGTCGATGCAGATCTGCAAGCTAATTACAACTAAGCATAAACGTTAAGCTGTTCTATCAGACTATGTTAGCCGACCATGTTTTAATTAATAGTTCATTCTGGAGATGCCGATGAGTCAATGGATGTAAAGGGTCCCACTATCCTTGATCAAAGTGTTGAGTACCAAATACCTCTCTCGTGATCATGCGTCGATTGATTCGACCTATCGAGAACAATATTTAGTCTAGAAATTTCCATTTTTCCGAAACATATCTAATATATACTATACATTACATATACATATATAACCGTAAGTACTGATATGCCATTTTGGTGATATGAAAGAGGTATAAAATCGTAAAGCTTCGAGGACGCAGTGAAAGTAATAGCAACTACTCACACAAGAAACGTTCATCGTCTTACCCACCTGTAATAAGGATTGACGAAAGGGAATATGGACGGTTTAATAATAATACTATATAGAGCTAACGTAATAGTGCGGAGGTACACGGCTGAAAAGTCCAATGAGGCTAAGCGGGGACGCATCAGCTTAGAAGGCGAATATAGACATTAAATGAAACACAGCATAAGTTACTAGCGGAAGATGCGGGTATAATAATAATAGCTATACGCACTAGTCAGGTGACACCTAGTTGCTTTAGAGAATACGCCACGGGACGAAGCCGAGGCTAACAGTGTGGTTAACTCAGCGAAAAAAAAAAACAGCAGAAAAAAAACAAATGCAATTTGGGATGGCCACCAATTTGCTTATGCTTAGCTGAGCAACCTCAGAGGGCCATTGTAACCAGAAAAATATTGAGTGTTGTCCGAATAAAATCGACGAGGTAATTGACTCAAACATGGTACGCGGACACCAGGGAGTAGCTAAGCGAAGTTGCACGTAACGAAAATTAGGACATTCCTGGATGAAGGGCAATGCAGAATGTCACAAGGGTACGAACAGGGAGAACAAATTATACCGACATATAGGGCGTCCTAACACTGATCCTCAATGACAAGCACGCTGAACGCATTATATATAATAACATTTACGACGAAATCAACCCCATGAAGTCAGCAGACGGAAGTAAGTAGCATGAGGCAGAGATACATTTACCTAAGTATAACTTCAATTTTACTTTACTCGATCAATAGTGAAAGCAGTCTTCGATTATCTTAGGTACGCGGCTTCACACACGTTGACCTTGCTCTAGAAACCAAATTAGCATAGTATCTTTGTTTACTAACCAAAAATGGAATCGATAGATTTAGGTCATTTTTTCTACATAAATATAGCCTCAACTGACTAACGACCAAGTGACATAGTAGTATAACGCAGACGGTGACAATATTGATTCGTTCAGTCGAGGAGTATACATACACACAGATCTAACTTTGATGAGGACATTACAACACGGTCAATGTACAGACTAGATGTATTCACTGGTACACGCAGGCAGACAGACATACATTTTAGTAACTATATGAAGCCTGATTCTTGTCATATCCTTGACCCATAACAGTGGTAACCCTGCTCATTTTGTCTGCCGTTACATATAAGTTGTTTTTTGCTCTTGATAGTAGTGAATTAGAACCCAACGATAGCCTTATGGCTGTTATGACGATTGAGTGGCATAGTGAAGCACTAGAGGTAAAATAGAGTCATTTGAAGAAGGCGATAGAGACTAGCAAGGCTGTTATTGTTATCGAACTAAAGGATATTCCTTTTTTCGCTCTCACATTCGGTAGAAAGGTTTATTGCAATGCTAGCATTCAAGTTTACATACGCAGAGGCGAAATCATACATTATCTACAGTGAACTATAAAACACGACTACGCGAACTGGGTACGGTCATGGGTATAATGAAATGATAAGTATATTGCTTATGATGACCATTATTATTACTATTACTGTTGTTATTAATATAGTTCTGTAGATTTAGAGTGAGTGTAGAGATCGAAGAGTAAGTATACGAGAGAATGAGCACATAAAAAGAAATGATGGAACGAAAGACCACTAAAAATAAAAACAGAACATACGATTACGAACGGTACGATACAAATAAATATTGATCATGTTAATGGTAATAATAATAATAATGCTGATTATGATGATAGAAAAAAAACCTAATACTGATAACGAAGATGGTTAAAGAATACGAGGAAACTATGACAAATGCAACGTAACCATGAAAGAGATATCATGAAAGACAAAGACATACGGAAGCAAAACTACATTAGTAGGGAAACTACGGTGGAATAAAACGAAAAGCTAAGAAAAAAGAAAAAAAAAAGGTAAGGAATTGTACGCAGAGACTCTGAGTAAAAAAATTATGAGTGTCAAACGAAAAGTAACATAGGCAGTATACGAAGGTATTATAGAGCAAGTGAGAAAAAAAAATCCAACAAAGATTGGATTGATGAATAATCTTGAAGTGCGGAAGAACGAACAGCTGATTTCGATGATATACAACAATGCCAACACACAAAGCAACCCAACAATAAAAAAGGTCGATAAATAAGGAAATTTGAGTTTTTCCTCTAAAACAATACAATAGATTCTAGGTCGAAAGATGTTCTGTGGTTCAACCTAAGGTTGATCAATTTGTTTTATCAGTGCACCATGTAATCGGTTAAGATTTTTTCTTTCAAGTTGCTTCTAACACTGTATTTAAATAAACGCTGATCTAATTTAATGAATTATTTTGCGAAGTTAAAAGCGTCCTTCCTGAGGGTCACGCTTGTTCGATCTAACCTTTATGCACTTCTGTTGCAGCTTTAATTCGGCGTCTAAATCAGTCGCAAGCACGTTTTACGATTTTCCTGCCTCTGATCTGTCTTGATAAAGGCACGATTGGCTAAATCGACATCGTTATGACAAATCGACGTTTCCGCATACTAAACTGCCGCTCAATAACGCTTCATTACATTCAACAAATTTAAATGCAGACTCTTTGGTGGTCATTTAAGACATTTCCGCTCTGATTACCAGGATGTCATGCCTGCACTAACCGGCTTGTGTGAGTCAATGCACTATAATGTTGAAAAATGTGTGGCTGTCTTATAGACACGTATCCACCCACAGTCACGCAACATTTTGCAGAAAACAAAGATAAACTTCCTTGGACATGAACATTGCCTGGAAATTGGCTTTAATTACAGCAGACGTATATTTTGAATCGTGTGCTGTGGTTCGTTTTCGCATTTCGCATTCGAAACAACTATTTTCTCGACTGAAAGCAATCGACGAATATCTGCTGCTTTATCTTTAAGAGGATTCGGTAGTAGTTAAGGTCTAGTTTGTTCTGAATTAGCGGTTTTTGTTTAGCTTCTTGCGACCTAAGGTTCTTCTAAACAAAATAATCAGTGACGTGGCAGCCATACCCTAATGATATTCTTTAGTTCACTGCCACGGTAGAAGGACCACACGAAATGCACTTGGGCATGGCGTCGATTAAGTCCGAAGTCCATAGTGGTTTAATCTGTTAGGCATTTTCTGTCGTACTATGATGAAATCTGTTTCTACTTCCTCTGCAATCGCATAGCCATATGCGATGTGGCGCACCGTTAAAGAAGTTTATTATCTTATAGGTTTATTAGGTTCTTGTAGGTTAGATTAGGAATAGAGAACTTCTATAGCTTTCCACTCAAGTGGGAGAAAAGTGGTGACTTCTTGCTAATGATGGGACCACTTTTCCATAATGTCAAATTTTAGAGAGTCATGCTAATCGCAAATACGGTTTTGCTTCACCAAATGCCTTTTATACTTGCCTATCCAATTGCTTTATTCAATGCCTGGCGCTGAGAGAAGCTTTGATCTTTTGCGACATTCCATAAAATGGAATTTTTATGAATTTATGGAATCAAAAAGTTTTTTTTTTTACTTTTCCGAATATTCTTACAGAAAACTTCTACAAAAATGTATAATTTTTTTCAAAATTAAATCGTCTATTAAAGTTTAGATTTGGCAAACTGACTCAACAGGCTGAAATTTTTTAAGTAGCCCGTTAATTTTCCCCTTCAGGATTATCTTTAGCTTTAATACAACCCGTCTGAAGATGCTTCGTTAAATGCATTGTCCGCTCAGTAGGTGCTTGCGTGAATCGGACATGAACGATCTCTACCTTGCTGTTTTTATCAATTATTTATATGAATTTCTATGTTTTCCACATTTCATTACGCATTATATATTTGTCTATATTTTTAACTGATGCTATGATAAGCTAATGCAGACCATTCCAACCCACCAAGGAACATCAACTAAGTAAGCGACACTAAATAGATACACAATAGAAGGTACACTGCTGTTAAAATTAAAACACAATTACTTCAATTTTATTTCTGAACCCGGTAGTCAACAGAGAACTCAAATTAATCACAACAGGCACAATCTCAGTTAAGTCATGGAATTGTACTGCTGTTTGCAAGCCGGATTTCTTCTTTTTGTCCTCTCTTACTTTCTTTGCGCGGAATACAGCACCCTTAGGACGGGAAGAAAGGACATAAAAAGCACAGACGCCAGCTTCGGTTTTTTGCTTAAAGTAAAACAAACTTTGCTATTGAAAGGCGCAGGTATGTATAGCTGGTATTGGAAAAAAAATCAACAATTAGCAAATACTCTATAATATCAGTGAAAAAATAGCGCAATAATTATAATAATCTAGACCCTGCTCGCAACTAGATCGGTTTGATCAAGCCTGAATAATTAGATAAATGTTTATTATAGCCTTTAATACATGAGCTGTGAGCCTCGAACGAGATTTGGAACATTCATTAGGGATCAATTGCGTCGCCTAACAGTACGGAAAAAAATTGAAGCGCTTTAATATATTGCATTCTTTATCGGTAATACCCACAAAACAATAGTGAAATGTCAACAAACCTAGTGATGATTTGGCTCTTTGCGAGAGGTCTCCCCTCTGCTATATATATATATATATATATATATATATATATTGTAACAAAATGGTTTGCCAGCAATATAGCTATTTAACACATGGATGCTATTACAAGTAATCATCCGTCTTTAATTTTGCGCTGCTTGTTTTATACTTAGATTATTAATTGTAAAGTGGAGGACCAACAAAAACCGAGGATTTCGGCATCGCGATTTTTAGCAATTGCTAAAAACTGTTCTAAAAAAAATATTGTTCTGTGGGGTTACTGAATTTAGCTAATTTTGTAATAGCCTTACCCTATCTCCTGCATCAATATGTTTAATGACAACTCCGTGTAGCACACGAAGTGAAAATCTATAAAATCCTAACAAACTAATAAAATAGGTCTAGTGTATGCTTTAGCATAGAAGCTTACTGATTTTATATCATCTGAATAGAATATGCTTCATACTCCAACAACGTTTAGATAATAAATTATAGAATCTAGATAGAACCCACAAAGTAGGTCAATGCAACTAATTTATTCAATTTTGATAGCTGAGTTCTACGCAAGTCCATAATGTAGTAAGAACTGCGGCCTTTAAGTTATATGTAATTAAAACTGGCTAAATATTCAGATTCTGCTTCAAGGTTTTTTGTGGGACCTCTCCACTGCTAAGTACATAAGTTAAAGTACCCAGATGGAAAAACAATTACGTAACACAAAATTTATTTTGGGTGATGATGCGATTCAGTAGTAAGAGCAAGGACATTAGTAGTAACACATAGTAGTAGTAGGTCCGAACGTATGGGCATAAATAACGTGATTGAGCTGAGATCAAAAACTGAACAACAACGTCGTATTGTTGCTAAATAGTCCCCCCCATTGGCGTGGTCTTTGGCATGCGTTCTATTGAATTCACGCCCAGTATGATAAAAAGGTCCAATGTCACTAACGGCGAAAAGCCTGAACAATTCTGAAGAAACATCTCAGGAAAGTACAACGGTAAGTATCATATACGTAAGCCGACTTCGGATGGTTAAGCCATCTGCTGGTGCCAGCTTTTGAACAGACCTAAACTTGACTCATTTTAGGTAGTGTTTTCACAGTTAGCATGTTTTCAAATTTTGTTTAGGCAGCTGCTTATTATAAACCGCGCATTGAATACAGACTCAATCAATAATCATTTCAACGTAACCTGGACGTTATTCTGACGTGTATTCTCACATTCCGAGTCAGCTCTGCCGTTAGCATGTTAGTCTGTATGTCGTTAAAGTTTTTAAAGTGTTTCCTTTTGTTAAGATATAATAACAAACGTAGTAAATAATAAGCCGAGAAGCTATACACCGTTTCTGACGAAGTAAACACTAGAGAACAACCCAAAAATTGGCAAAAATAACCAGAAAGCGAGAAACTCACTATGCTTAACATGCATTGTTATTAAATGAAATGCGCCAACAATTCATTGTTTAGATTCAGCGTTTGCAAGAAAACTTCACTAACTTCTTTTAACATATTAATATATTATATTTCTGTATTAAAGCAAATATATTAATTTAAAAAACCTGTAAACAATTTTGCCACCATGCTGCAACAGCATTATAAAGATCTTTGCTCTCAGAGCACCCATGATGGTATAAAGCGACCAGATTTAGGATACAAGACATTTCTTAAACGCTATAGGATTATCTAGATTTAGAATTTTATCTAGATTAAGAAAACCTTGCTTAAAAGCATATGTGTGTATACATAGGATATATTTATAGGTATCTGAATATAACATAATAATCGAGCTCTGTGTGAGCATATTCTAGAGAACATAAACATGATTTATCTCATGTGCTGCGACATCTATGTGAGATTATGCTGAGCCTTCAAAACGACTCGTTCTTTTTTGTGTAACGACTAACATATTATGGGATTCAAGCTAGATCTGGCTAGATCCGATCTATGCAAATCACTTGACAGAATAGAATTTAAAAGTATTTCCATCTATGCAGAATGGAATGCCTGCATCATTACAACTAATCTAACAACTTTCCTAAGGATTCAATCTCCTTGATAAGATGTTTACAGTCGTCCACCACCCTCACTTCTTTGGCATCAACGACAGCTAACTGGAATCGACGCTCCTCCTAGAACATAAAACTCAGATGTTTGAAATTTGGTAGATATAACGTATCTGCTTTAATTTAATAAATACTTTGTTTGCAGCGTGGTTTGCACAACGGCAATATCCACTTTCAAATGTTTTGACAGATGCTATTTTTCTACACATAAATTTAATGTATAGTAGGACATGCCTGAAAATCAAATATGTAAATAAGAGAATCATATTTTATGCAGATCGCAACAGCTGTCCTAACTGCCCTATACCGCTAGAATGTCATGTTTCAAAGATCGAAGAATGCTTAGTTATTAATGACACTGTCCAAATTGAAGTGCGATCTATTACTGTTTACTGAAAGGTAGTAATTGCACCTACCTGAAACACCTCCATCTTGCCACGGAACTTCATATGGAATCCCTTGAACATAGCGTCAGCAAAAATTTTGTCCATACCTTCCGGATCATCCTCATTGTACTTGCCAAGAGTAGCAGCCGTCACGCCGAGTATCTGCTCAGCCTTTTCATTGAACGCCGTAGCCCACGACTGCCTGGTAGCATCTGACACTACGATCTTAAGCAACATTCTCCATTTGAAGTTTCGGCTGGGCTGACCTCCGCACTTTTCGCACAGGTACAGCCCGTCGCCTTGATCCTGCACCTTTTTCATGCAATTATCAGCTGCACAAGCCTTGTACAAAGCGTTATCTTTATTGAACATTGTGATGGTGGCACGATTCCACACGTACATAGGCTTGTCAGAGATATCGAAAGCTTCACCCTTACGGGTCATCAGCTCAAAGTCCATCCATTCCTGTGCATAGTCGAAGCCGGCACCCGAGCCACGAATAGATTCGAAGTCGCTTTTGCAGCCTTCGGCGCGCCACCACAATTGTAGTTCTTTGGAACGGTCCAGGTTCGGGTTCAATTCTAGCGATGAAGTCTGCCCAGTTGTAATTGACACCGAACCGTTAAATTCGGTGATTCGAGCCTTCGTTACCAGGATCACTGGGTTATTTTCAGCTTGGAAGTTGACAGCCGAATCATTCCATAAAGTCAGAGCAATGGACTTATTCGAATCGTCTACAATCATCACTTCCCGCTTCGTTATGGGCCTTCCATCTGTTCGCCTGTTGAACGTCTGCGGCTCTCCGAAGCTCTTCACAACTGCGCAAACATCTGAATGAAGAATAGCAAAAGCCTTCAGAGAGCGAGATCAAAGAGACTTTCATTCTCTCTCTCCCTCTTCCTATATATATATATATATATATATACATAATATATATATATAATAAGACTAATTTAATTTTATGTCTGAAAAAGCAAATAGCTTGATGAAAACGAACCAAGCCACCTGCATTTGCTGTCACAACTGATTCTGCGCAGTTATGAACAGAACAAACGGTACGTTAAACGCTCGACTGAACTCACCAACTAACTGATCTGTCGGTGAGTCTTCGATTTCAGCAATCTTCACGAAAACGTACGTTTGCTCGGGTACGTCACCGCAATCTTCTGTGCATAGTACAACGTTGGCGAATTTCCCTAGGGTGAGCTCATACTCATTGTTATTCACGCGGAAAGTTTTGTTGACAGCCTTGCATTGAAAACCAGAAATGAAGTACACCTAAAAAGCGATGATTCATTAAAAAGAAAAAGTAAACATTTCTATTTCTCTTCTACATCCACTCTAACATGGGAATCACAGACTAAAATCGAACCACTTGCCCCGCAACTTCGCAGCGGGAAACTTAATCCCTTGAGCCACCGCAGATAAGTTTCGGGCTATCGCTGTTATTAATTTAGAGTTTTAATATAAATAAAATATTCCTATTTTTATTAAAATAGTCGATGATTCTATACCTGTTCGCACAAGGTATTCTGTGCTCAGAAATTTGTTTTCGGAATGGTTGGTACTCACCTGCTTTGGTTGTATCAACTCGAAGAATTTGTCCGCTTGCTCGTTAAACGCCGTCACTCGTATTTCACCGGAATCATCGAAGACTTCAAATGTAAACAGTTTCCCCTGGCCGGATGCTTTCGACCAGGTTTTGATATCGCTCTTACTTGACACGCGACCGCGGATAGTGACGCGGCTCTGGTACGGATTGAGGGACGAAATCGGCATTGTAGCAGTACTGAAGGGCGTGCGCGGGGTTCCGTTGGTCATGCCGAGTGGCCGGTTTGGCTTTGTCGGTGTCTTTATATTTGATACGCTGTTTCCAACTTCCTGGCTAATGTTTCCCTTCTCTGTAAAAGCTGTAGTGCCAAACCAGCAAACTTAATGTCAAACAGAGAATGATGACCTGTGTGGAAGCATATTAGACTACTTGTCAAAATCAAAGGAGCAGTGCTTATACACCAGAATAAATTTTATATTATCCTAATATAAATGTGCCTCACAATAAATTGATGTCAGCTTGAGATATATTTAGTTGGATCGGAAAGCGGTGTTGATAAAATTTAATTGATGACTACCCAAGACCTTATTCTAGTGTAAGAAACAAGAAGACACCGATCTTGTTCTGTGCTTCACTAGATAAATATGAACATAAACTTATTTTAAGCTACAGATAGAGGGATAACTGAAGTAGCAAAAACTTTGTATTCGTTTACTCTGCATATACGCACCTTTACGTTGATTTTCCGTGAAGATCACCTTTGCCTTGACGTCAGCAGCTTCTGCCACAACGTCACAGCTCATAATGATTATAATTGACCTGTGTTCAATAAGATCCGCAAAAACACAACGTAAACGTTATACAATACTGCGGAACAATACTGGGTGGTTAGAAATAACGAAATATCCAAATCATATATGTACCAATGTGTGTTATCCTTTTGCCAACTAAATTTAAATGGAGTGCGTACAGTACGAATGATCGATTGACAGGTATCAGATTTTGTTACAACCAACAGACCATGCTTAACTAACCCGCAAACCTCAAAACTTGGTAAAAAATAAACTCCGATTTTGTCTTCAGCTTCTAAATGTGATCTATTTTGCAGAAATTCACCACAGATTGCCCAAAAAATCGATACTAACCTATTCGATAGGATAAGTGTCCTAATCTGCCAGAACATGGTCTTGCAGGTCTCTTGAAGACAACAATCTATCGTTTTCACTAGATACCCCAAAACAAATCGTGTAATGATCCTCATACTTCCATATATTAAAGAGAAACCAGCTGTTCTGTAGTGATGTACCTTCCACACATGCATTCACACCAGCCAAAATACTAGCCTAGAATAGACCCGAGGCGAAGTATACAACAGAACGACAGAGGTTTATAAACAAATGCATATAGATTAATATATTGCCCACTGCGAATGCTCCATAATTGTAAAACGTAGTGCTATAGTGGATCCACAGACGCAAGCTTTAACGCTCCAATATAGATACGGTAGTCAACATGGCTAGAGAAGCTGAATTTTATTCTTCCAAAGTTTTTGTACTGGTTCAAAATCACTTTCTTGTTTGGTAACACTTGATCCTCAGAAAGGCGAAAATTGCATCATCTCAAACGCACTTTCTCAGATTATACCCCAGTGATAACATGTTTCAAGGCATGACTCATACTTCTGGGAAAAGCAGCGTATATCTTCGTAAGTAACATAACATCTATCGGGAACTTTAACTTACTTTAACGACTTTGTGGAAGAGTCTGCCGAGTGCGAAAATTACCTGTTATTTGTGTTCGTGACGCTGTAGTTGTTTACGCGAATGAGGCAAAATGGTTTTAGCTTATCCTCCACATGCGGAACGGCTTGTGATGAGATCATACCATCTAATATGCATGTACATGCATAAATAGCGGAAAGTAGGAAAAACACTTAAATATATTGGCTTTTAAAACTAGTGTTAATGTATAACATTATTTAAATTATTACTTCTTATGAGGTTAATACGTCCCTATACTATGTCTAATCTAAACAACTTTAGATTTATATACATTTTTATCTAGTGCAAACATTGTAGCTGCCTGGGCCGTAGTTTTTTTTTACTCTAAAATTACCTTGATGTAATCAATATTTTAAAAAAATCTAATACAAAAAGATCCCACAATGCTTGCCAATAAAATCTTACAGGTAACATTTGTTTGACCAAGACGTGCCTTCGATAACAATAGTTGTAGATTTAAAAATACACTTTAGCTGGTAGCACTAGTAACTCACAGTTGAAGTCTTCAACACCGTCCCACAGGTATGCACGCAATCTATTTTCCTTTACTGGTTTTAGTTCCTGTACATTTCAAACAGTAATGAGTATAAGTACGTAGTAACAGTAACGGTATAAGTACGAACTGCATAGGTCTTTTCCAGAATACGTAGAAACTATCAAGATATTTCTGGAGTCTAGAAGCAGGAGTATCTTGCATCTGCTCCAATCGACAGAATCATTATTATCGAGAGAATAATAACCAACAATTATTTGTTCAGGCTAAATAACCTAGATGACGAATTGAGTTTGTTCAGGCTAAATGACCATGTAAAAATAAATGGATTCAAGGTGTAAGGAATCGGCAGTAATACACGAAATTTATAGCTGGGCTGGCTTCACTTGGGAGATTTTTCGTCTCAGTGTACAACGAATCTAAACAATAGAACTAGCCCAATAGGCCGAATAGGACGGTTCATATGCTGAAACGCATGATACCTTCGATAAGTATGGACACTTATTGTATATCTGGATCAAGATATACGATAGGTGTACATCTTTGTACATATTGCATAGATGTTGTGTGTCAATACAAATATGCTCTACCTGTTGTTCTACGGAGGAGTATGTTTTGATAACCAAAAGTGCTGCGACTTATGGCGCATGTATGAAAAATATGTGAAAAATATGTCTACTTAAGCAACGGACGTGGTTTAGTTATGAAAGCTATCTAAAACATCTTTTGGTTTCTATGAAACTCATTACACATCGCTTATTAGCTTTACTTTTCATAATAGAATCACACGTTTGTTTCACATTTGAACGATAGCTCTTTGCGCAGAATTTGTCGATTATTACTTCGGAATGTTGTTACGACTTAAACTTAATAGCGCCTCCTCTGAGATTTCGTTTGCATGAAACTATCGTCATGGTTCTTTTGTGTATTACAATGGCTATCTTAAAATGTCTGCAAATTCAAGTTTAAATTAAGCATGTAACCTCAATATTACTATTATTAAAAGTTCAATTATATGTACACTTATTTTCCTCTTGTTTTAACAAGTCTTACTAATGTTAATGTCGAACGCTATCTCGCTATACACAATGGTCTGATTTTAACCACTGTTTATCTCGGTAGAACGTACTAAACAAAAGAGACTGCCTCTTCTATACTTACCATAACCTGTACTATCGGTTTCAAACCGTCGTTCTCGTTTCGCATTTGCTGAAACAAATTATAAGACAGAAGGTGTTAGTTAATTCATCGGAGTATTTCGTAAACACAGTTGTGGTATTCAACAGCAGAGATCAATTTTTCTTGCAAGACTATAAGACAACCCATTTAATTCTAGGTATGCTGACTTGGCCGCCAAATACAAGTGGCCCACCTAATGGCCACTACTGTGGATTAGAATCTTTTACACGAATGCATCCTTGCTTTTTGGAATTTAACAGAGTATTTTTTAAAAGCGTGCAGATTATGCAACCAATAAATATTTTGTTCATAGCTTATACCTTTATATAGACAGTCTTTTGTTATATTGCTGGGATGACAATAGATCGGCGCCGATGGGGTCTTATCGTTTATACTTAAAAAAACTTAAATGCGTTTTTCAGCTGACTCGTTCTGCTGATAAGTTGAATAGGTTTGTGGAAAGTATACATACCTTCAGCGCGCCATAGGTAATCATAGACGCAAAATCGTTAGCCATTTTTGCACAAGCGCCGAAACTTCTACGTTCCAATTCGGATCGCCTCGGATAAATTTGTCGAAGCAGGGATTTGGAGCTAATTCTCAAATTGTACCACAGGATGTCTGCTACTGAGCTCCGTTGATATCCAACTTTCTTTCGCGCGCATCTAGATCCGCGTAAACCAAACAAGAGAGTTGTTTTTATAAATTGATACTAATAAACTTCTGATTCTTGCTCGAATTATGAGAAATTCTCCAATCAGTACACTACACAATACATTATTTTGCTAATATACGCAGGGTCACACTATAATAATCTATAATAAAATATAAATCGCATTGGCGTAATTTAAGTAAAAATTTATTTGGCATTGCATTTGCCATGTAGCCGTTTGAACTGTCACTCCATAATAAAGGAAACTCACATAAGTACCCGACAGTAGAAACCAACTACATTTCCGCCAAACCACTTCCTAACTTTTCTTATTTTCACAGTGTCATAAATAGGTTCGTACTTAAAATTCGCAGACAATTTTCGAAGTTTTCGATGGCGCGTGCTCCTATGTTTATCGAATCGTGTGTTTTCTGCGGTGTTTCGAAATATCATTCCGCGCACTGACCGCCTGTTGTGTTCCAGCTGATAACAAAACGTATCATTGGCAGGTAATAGGTCTAGACGAATGTGTAAGTAGATACCCAATTAGGCAGACGGACGAGCTACTACAGACCAATGGCACCATTACGACCGTCAACAACAACACATGTTCGGTCAGTCTTTTGCTGAGCCTCTGCTATGCAGCTCAGCACTGCTGTATAGCGGATACCGACTGATCTATGTTCTAGCCACTGTTACTGGCCTGTGGGCGAACGATTTCAGTTAGCAGCGGGGTTTTACGGCAGACTCATGTATTGCTGTTGGACCTCTAATCTTCAAGCAAGAGCAGCCTGATTCAAGAACTAAAAAGGTGGCGCTTCTATTCAAAGATTTATTCAATGTTTTTGTTACCTTCACGTGAAGTTATATGCGGAAATTTAACAAGAAGGACGAGCTAGATCAAAATGATAATTGTTAATTTATTTCTCTGTTGTCCTCGGTAGAGTGCTGTGAAGATTATATCAAAACAGTAGCACGACAAGTGAGACAAGCGTAAACCACAGTCCGGTGTCGAACAATGGAAGACAATGCAAAATAGATAGCGCGAAAAAGGTACGTGTAAAAGTACTTGCTTGCTGCCAAACTAGGGCTGTGCTGTAGAGTCACCGCCGTGCTTGTGAGATTGGCTAAAAATGCTTCGTGGTGAAGAGCTACCCAGATAGATGTGAAAGGCGCGGAATCGGACAGAACTGTGCAGGAAAACGACAGCACAAGCTGAAGGGCGAAATGGACTTTACACTGGACAAGGCCCTACTGGCCAAAATGGGTGAGGCTGAAAAGAAGTTGTTTATCTATGAGTGGCTGTGTCAGGTGCATAAGAATCTTCACTTAGCAGACAAGGTAAGATCAACGTTCCACTAGCCTGTATAATGGATTATTTTTCTGCAATAGTCGTTACAGTATTGTATTTTTCCCAGGTGATTAAATTTCGACTCAAGTAGAACATATTTTCACTATCCGAGGTAAAAGTAAGGAAGAACGGTTAACAACACGTCACAAACAACCTTCCGTAGAGTATTTTGTAGGAAGTCTGTTTTTGCTGCACATTGCGCGTGTAAGATGAGTCTTAAAAAACGTACTACGAATTTTACCTCAAAATAAATGATGCAATAACGCTGACGATATGGAACACGTACTCTTGCTGAAATTAAGGACTACTTTGACAAATGTAGTGAACCCTTGCACATTTTTGAAAGCCGTCGGTGAAACGTAACTAGCCATATGTAGCCAAGATTTTTCACCTAGATAAAAACATACGAATAAAATGTTTCCGTTTGTATATTGGCCTTTTGTTGTCTACTTACAACAGAGAAGAGAATAACCGTACGGACTGAGCTGTCATTGCTAATAAACCCTTATTCAATCTGTGCTATGATCAATTACAGTAATAGAAGATGCCTTGTTTGTTGTTCATCAATGGTGTTAACATCACCCTTCCTTAAATTGTACCAGTTTGTTCGTGGCTTCTCGTGTTTTATAAAAAAACACAGAGGTGCTCAATGTTTTTAATTGGGAAATGTTTTTTACGTGGCTTAAAGACCTCACCACTTCTATCACTACTGTTCTAAAAATTATTAATCTCAAAAAGTGGCCGGTGTTTCCCCTATCGGTCGCCTTATTTTATTACCTAAATGATTTCGATTTATGCTCTGTATCCCTCAGTTGATTTTTGCTTGCTCGACATCGTCACCCAAATCATAAGCTTTCACTTATTGCCTATAAATATTAGAGGCTTATAAACTATAGATATGAAAGGAATATATAAAAATAATAGTTGTTGTTCGACTATTTTTTTATTTTCCCAATCAGAAATTTGTAGCTTTTTTATCCTGCAGCGTTTGTTAAGTATATTGGTTGTCCGAGCCAGTTTAAGCTATATCCAGCTGATATCAATTATTGCGACTATTTGTTCAAAAACTTTTTTTTTTTTTATAAACCTACTTCTTTGTGAAATCGAAAACACGCAGATAGGCAGGAATCCTTTGGGGAGCCCTGAGCTTCAAGTTTTTATTATACACATACGCTTTCGTAGCGATACTTTGTTTGACCCGTTGGTGAGATTAATATTGAGGCCCCTTTCGATATTGCGTGGGTCGACTTCCGATGTGTCGCTTTTCATCAACGCTTCCCGTTTCAAAATATTCAGTAACCCTCCTTATATTTAGTTTAAGGCGTTTTTTTATCAAGACAAAATAATCACACCGATATACCGCTGCTTAATTTGGTCATAGATAACATTGAGAACCCTACTTTATTTGAAATGCGTCATGGATCTCTACTGTTATCAATATGAGTGGGCGAATGATAAAACGAGTTGACCGAGTCAGATGTCTTGTTAGCAACGTTTGACTTTAATAGTGATTTTTTAGTTCATTCTACTGCACGTCGTTTTTAAACACATTTGTTACAGTTATATATTTAAGCTAAAAAATAAAGGTTTAGTTACATTGATCTGTATTTATTTCTAAGTAAACGAGAAAGTGCTGCATAATTTACCAAAATGAGTTCTTCCGTTTTACTTCCTTCAGTATCCGGCCACTGTAGTTCGAATAAGTCATGATACAAGTATAAACATGGGTAAGGTGGATTTATCAAGCTTTCGTCATAGTATCGAATTATATGAACAGTTATATGAAGTTAAATTGGAAGTTCCATTTGCTGGCTGTTGTGAAAGAAGTAATGAGAAAAAGTCCGGGGTGGCTATAACAGTACTGCTTTAGCAATTTATCATCTACGGCAGAATAATCGGACACACCATATCTGGCATTCAACAATTTATACGGTCAATATTTTACTCTAAATATCTGGAATAAATGCACTTTTGTCGGCACTTTTTTTAAATTTTCATTTAGCTTAATCTGTTTGTAAAACGTATATATATATTATCACATATATATATATGTGATAATAACGGACGATTTGGGATTGGATCACAGTAAGAAAAATTAGTAAGCTGGTTGATTATGCAGCTTAGTTTCCAGATATGAATTTCTTTATTGGCTTGGATGGTCGAGTAGTAAAAAAACAAAAAATTGTATTCGATAGAGGTTACCTTGGTTTGATAAGGAAGCACCTTAGAGAAGCATGGATCTTACAAATAATAAACTAGCCCAAGTTTGGAATCTTGTTTTGTAATTCGTATCAACACCTGTATCTGTAATAAAGCAAAGATCTATATTTTTGTTTATAAGCATGCTTTCAACGTTGTTCGTATATCGTGTTTATTGTTTGTATGTTGTGTGTATTGTCCAAGTTGGCAGGCTACACGGACCAGTACCCTTGTTTATCTAAGTAATTATCTTTATTGCCGCCATTATTATGGCGAAATAAAAAAAATGGACCGGCAAATAGAGAATAGTCGCGGATTCGAATAGAAATACTATAGCAGTTCTATATATATATACAGCATTCTATATATAGCAGAAATACTATATAGTTCAAACGTTGTTTTGCTTCGAATTTTTATTTGCATTCCATAATAATAATTATTAAAAAAAATTAGATATTTCGCAGATTTAAGAATATTTATTTACTAGTAGTTATGAACATCAAACGAAGGTGGTCTCAATATATTCATGTCTTAGGTCCAGTTGCTATCAAGCTGGCGTCCAATCAAAATATTATGATACTACCTACAATTAAGCCGAAAGAAAGAAGGAACACAGATGTTCGTTCACTTTATCGAACTACTATATCTATTTTTTATGGGCTAGTTTATTAACGATTTGAGGTTTCGACCAGTGTGACTAAATGCACTTACCTAGAAAACGACTTTTATAGATTCTCTCGCTTTTTTGCAGCATCCTAGGCCATCGTTCTAAAAGCTATCGAGAATTCTAAAAGCCTCATACATTAGATCAATATATATAATGTCATAATATTACCTCAATGCAATGTTATACACATCGCTTCATTTGCAATGATTCAGTTTCTCTCTGTTTGTCCCACTCTGTTCTAACTTCTTGTTCTAATGGATAGATCTATTAGTGTAACTAAAGCGTCACGCTCTTGGTGCTGTGGCAAACGCGACGTGCATATCTAACGCTTAGTGGCTTGTACAACATTGGTTTTAAGTTGTCTCAAAACACCAAGATGTACGCGTGGGGCTTGTAGCATTAACGTCCCTCATGAACATTTCATGATGAGCAAGATCTTGACGAGTTTGTGCAAATGAAAATACAACACGAGGGTCAAGAAAAGCAGAAAGATCAATATTGACTTCGGGGATTAATTTTCAGAGGTCCTACAGCCTCGTACCGCCTGGGAGAAACAGTGAAATACTGAAAGAACCTAATCCATTTTTAAGTTGTGCTGGTTCGAAATCCTTATGTCCGCGTTAAGAGTTGGCCTGGAGAAATACATATGTCTGAGACAACTGAATGTCACTGTTTCGGCTGGTATGTGACGTGATCCCAACCTTCAAAGAATTCACCGGTTGTTAATTTTCCCATACTCCTAGGTTTATGTGGGATAGTTAACTTCTGCGTATCCAACTAAATCGCAGTGGTGAAGTTGGATTGGATATTACGATATAGTAGACTACGTTTTAAAATAAAAAGACAACAAAACTAATCAATCCATCAAACTATAATCGATTTAAAATGATTTAATTTTGTTTCATAGGCGGTCATTAAAGTTCAACAAAAACCTCTCGTCGAACAGCTGTTGGCCCTACTCGAATCATCATCGCCTGGTCCTCCTGTGCGTCTTCTTATTGGGTCCTGCCTAGCGGCGTTGTTCGCTCAAGGGGATACCTTTGTGTTGTTCGAATGCGTCAATCGATGTAATGATTCGCTTAAGCACGAAGCAAAAGTTGCTCGTCTGAGCGCCATTACTGCGCTTGGCTGCATGTACGAGAGACTCGGTAAGTAACAAATCGTATCAAACAGTAGACAATACGGTGTTGGTGCATTCCATATCTACACGGTATATGGATAGAGTGAGCAAGCCTTACATTGCAATTATTTCAACTGAATAGCAGATTTTTAAATATCTTTGTGATTGTTAGTACATAAGTAAATTCTGTCGGAATATGCCTATTAATTTACTTAATGGATTTCTGTTATCGCTATCATACAATATTTTTCTTGAAAGGCGGGGGGTGTGAGTTCGAGAAAGTCAATTCGGATATAACTGGAAGCATGTGACTGTTATGTCATCAGGGTATGGTTAGATTTTAGCCAGTTTAAACAGAAATCGGAGTTAGATACACAGAACGTAAGCAATTAGTTTAGTGTGCATATTTTAGCCATTTAATTAATCGAAAATACGTATCTGATGCACGTTTTCTGAAAACCAACTGATCTGTAACGAGCGTTTAAGTATGGAGTTCCCAACAAGAGTTAGTTAGCTGTAATATTGGTATTTCACGTCTTAATGGTATTTGACCCGATCTTTTTCCGTCAAAATTATGAATTGTTCTGCTTTTTATCGATTCCATGGGCCATCCAAGCCCTTGTGTTAGATGGATAGTTTTAGAAAATGGTGTATTATGATTTGCTTTCGCTTTTAGATTATGATAATTATAATGGAAACTATCTAGCTATAGCTAAGAGAAAATCGATTGTCGAAACGCGCAGCACACGCGCGCATAAATCTTATGATAGGCAGACAGGTCAGGAAACAATGGGTATTGCTGGGAGTACTTTTCTAACACAACTTCAGGTGAAATCTGGCCCTAGTTTAAAGACAATTACTCAGTGCTCATCGAAGGTTGGTTAAATATTCTTACAAAACTCAGATTTACAATCCACTACAACATATAGCAAAGATAGGTCAGATCAGATCAGTTTTTGAGAACGACGGCATGGTAGAACCAAGTGGCAACCCTAATAACCAGACGATTTTGGGAATGGCACAGTGTACGGACCAATCAGTATATAAAGTATGTGGTTCATATATTCTCTGAGGTTGTGTAGTAAGCTGTACGCTTGGTTGCGTATTACTGCCAAACGGTCGACTGAGAGTGATCTTGTAATATTCTTGACAATAAAATATCGTTTAATAAAAAGAAGAAATTAAAAGCAAGTATATAACTGCATGGCCCATAAAAGCAGGAGACACTAAACAATCTAAAAAAACGTTCTTTACTTTTGCGTTTATCGGAAAAAAATTCATTTTCGAGAAAGATCCGGCAAGGCTAATTATAATATCGTTCAGTTGAGATCAATTCTTGATGCGTGAAAGCAATGCGTAATCATGTCTGAACACCGCGGTCGCTGTACTGATTAGTTGCTTGTGTATTCGCTACTTGTATTCGCATATTACTAGCTCGAGTTCAGTTGGAAGGGAAAGCCAGCCAAAACCGTACGAGTTAATTTATTAATACAGGTGCTTATTTGTTTCAGGCCGTATGATGGGTCGTTCGTACGAGGAGACTCTACAAATGTTGCTAAAGCTTCACAAAAACGGTGACTTACAGACGCGGCTTGAGATTATCACTTGTCTCCACAAACTGCTTGTGGGTGTGGGGAATGCAGCTACACAATATCATCGTGATATAGCCAAGGTAACCCTCTTTGGCATGATTTTCTTGAATCAGTGAGTGAGAGATTTTATCAGTTCAATTTTAATCTCTTTTATGATTGTCGATTGTTTGATGATGATGATTGATGATTTGATAAAGATGAGATTAACCTATAAGACTTTGGGTTGACATTTTTTTTTTATAGTTCAAAACCTTCCGTTGTTGGTGTTTCTTCTAGGTTTGACCCATATTGGTGCTGCAAACAGTTATGTCACGGTCAGGGCTCCATTTACTTTTCTATGATAAAAACCGAAAAAAATGTACATTTAACCGATGCGACAATTATAATATCTGTACGCGGTCATAATGACGTTAAATCCAGCTTAGTCGAAAAGAACGCGAGTGACCTAGTGGCAAAAGTGTGCATCCAATTGGCTTGAGTATCATCAAGGCCCTTAGTACATTTCTATTGCACTCCATGCTGGAGCTAGATAGAGAATAATAAAATGGGATGTCTTTCTATTCAGAGAGAGTGGCGTTCTTCCAGACAGCGACGACAGGTACATAAACACTAATAATCTGGCTGTCGGGGCGGCAAATGATGGCTTCGTTTTTTTGAGCACTCGCAATCTATTTCTGAGACAACACCACCAATTATTCCCTAGCAGTGGTCACAGTTTTAGTGAAAGCTAGTTGATACCAGAGGCGTTAATTTTATCAGCTGAAAATGCTATCTGGCTGACCAACACTGTTCTTGTTATCATTGTTGTGCTGTTGTCGTCGATGTGGTGTGTTGGACCCAATGCGTACACCCATTATCTGCGCAGTCCTCTGCTGCAATCAATGGTGGGGACACTTCTTGCCCCTATAAAACTTGCCCAATCAATGCTTTAGTGGTTACCGTCAGTAGCCTAATGGTTAAAATGACTCACCTTTCAAACTCATGACACGGAACATCATGCACGGATACGTTGCCTACGCGAAATACGATCTGTTTTCCTCATAATTAATGCTAGCTTAGAAGGTGGCATTTTTACTGCTGCCGGTATGATGTCTCTGGATCTAATATAAGAAGCCTCCAAGCGCGTAAAGAAATATAGTGGACATAACCTCCCCAAACAAATTTGTTTTTAATACAAAGGTGCTGTTAAACAATACGGTAGAGGCGATCTATTGTTTGAGCTCGGCTGGGTTGCTGTTGCAGACAGTGCTGTCGTTGTCACTGCCTAGTAATCAAGAGCGCGACAGCGTTCTGATGACAAACTAAAAAACAGTTTTCCATCTGTGCTTATATGTACAGATCGCTTGATCGAGGTCTATAACTTCACATCGTTTCGAAACATAACTTTTTTATGAACTTATAACTTACACATTTTATAACTTATAACACACAAATTTTTGCTGTTAAGTGTTTTCTTTAATGCAGTATCTTCGATGGTAGATATGTGACATGGAAATATAAGACAAAATTAATTTTTACTACTGATTTGAACAGCTGATGTTGTTTTGACAGACGCATACTTTGAGCGTTTGTGTAGAAATTCTATTTCTACTTGAACGTTTTGTTTTAATAGAAAAATAAGTACCTAAATGTTTTGAGTTATACATCCCGTAAAGACGTTAATCCTTGATTGGGAGTAAATGCATAAAAACGTTAACCTACGTTAATTTAAAATGTAATTATACTAGCGGGCTCAATATATTGACCACAAATAAACCGCCTACCTTTTTCATGACAATCTTTTTACTAATCTCCCAATGCCATGTCTCTAAGTACGTCCTCTTTATTCTGTTGTATTATTTGTTTGTTTTGATTACTGGATTCTCCTTAAATCCCATCTTATGGTTTGGCAATTTGTATTCCTATTTGATACCATAATTTTATCACTCGTTGTTCCGGTTAAAGTATCCTTACCGACCCTTCGCGGCAGAATTGACATGTTTGCAGTAGCAGTGAGTATGAAAATATTTTATTGGCTTTGGACATGTACACTTACCTATCGAAAATTAATTGTAATACACGAAAAAATAGCCATCCATTTTGTATCCAAAAAATTATTTTTAGGGCTACTTCAAGTATCTGTACCGTTTTTATATCGATCGATTTAAAAGCAAATAAGGAAAATAAAGTTGTGCATACATAATAGCGAGTTCTCAAATCTACTCATTGAGAAGTGGAAATATCACGTCAAACATTTCAATTATCTTGAAGAAATACAAAAGCCTAGCAGAAACAACATGCTTGGAAAATGAAAAAGCACGAGGTTACCAAAAATAAGACCTGAGATATCTTGAGTAATAAGTCACGCGTTGTCCAAATGGTTTACACTGACGTTGAACAGCCCAGACTGTATTTTCGGGTCAGAAAGGTCGACAATCTCGTATTGGAATGACAGCATAGGAGCTGGATGGTTTCGTCCATTATTAAGGCACGCGTGGGACTTTGTCGTTTCGTTACTATTATAATTGCTACTACTGGCACGGACATGGCCGACCAACAGATGCCATCCTTTCGTATCGAGAGTGTGTCGTACATACAGCTTTCAACTAGCTGGCCTCTGAGTAACCGGAAAACGTTCCTATGCTGTACTACAGACTGTAGGCATTTGATCATTTAACTATGCGACAACATGGCTGCACTTTATGGGCCATGTTGTGTCTTGAAATATTGCGTGGGTGGAATATAAAGTGGATATGATAAATCTGCAACCAAGGTACTGCAATATCGCTTGCTTTTAGGAAAAAGAAAAGCTTTGTACCGCTGGTCCATGTTTATTGTGGCTGCGTGAGGGCACCTGTAAATGGTAATAATGTTGGGAAGTCTCGACAGTTGGAAACGTCGAAATACAAAAAGTTTGACTTGATTGCATCTTTATACATCTTTAGTGAAGTTGCTTATTATATGCTGACGACCGATCAAAAAATAACAAGCGGGAACGCCTGCTTGAATTTAGCTGACAGATTTAGGTCGTAGGTTAGTTTTCCGACAAAACTTGGGGTCTCATGCTCGATTTTGATGCAGTTGTTAGCCATCTTGTTCGGTGGCCTAGTTCGATCAAATATCGTTCTATATATTTCTGTAAGTCGGTATCTGTTCGGTAACACCTCTAGTTCGTAGTTTCGGTAAACTTCATATTGGCTTTCTGTATTTATGGAGCGGCGCGAAGTTCATTTTATGATTAAAAAAAAACCCTAGAAATCGGCCCTCAAACCTATTTCGGGCGTGGTGAACACTAATTCATATCTTAGGTTTTCAAAAAAAAGTTTATTAGGTTTTTTATACGTTTTTGTGCATTTTTGGTTTTTGTGTGATTTAGAGTGATTTTGTGCGATTGTAATGCACTAATTCTTGAAGAGTATATATATGCTTCGTTAATTCGTTTTTGACGGGTCTTTTTATTTTAAATTTCGCGGGTCTTTTTAGGACCGGAATGGCTTTGATGGGTACAAAATATTTTCAGTGGTTCTTACTAAAGGCAAACTTACAAATATGAGTATGGATGAGATTTTGGCTTATTTACATTATACAGTGGCGTTAGTGCTTTGATATTTTTATATTTACCGAGACATGTCAGTGAGCCCTGAGGCGTGTTATACGAGTAGCACTGGTGAGCAACACGTTCAACACAAATAGATTTTATTCGAACATATAAGCCTCAGTATCGCGGGTACGTAAGAACAAACGTACTATGGAAGAGAGACCTATAAATTAATGTATGGCGTTCGAGATAATTTTCCACAAAAGCAAGTAACTTATATAAAAGCACACATTTTTCTTTTTAGGTATCCTTTTAGTGTGATTTACGCCTACTGAACGTATTTTGTTTGCTTCATCAAATAACAGGAAGAAATCAATAGAAACCTCAATTTGTGAGATTGACTTTTATTCTATCCTCAGTATTCGCAAAATCAAAGCAATCTAGCGGGTGGGTTGGTCTCACATTTTATTTTCAAGTAAATAATTTTGTTATATAACCAAATCATATTTATTTTTGGCAACATACGGGACATGAAAATGTTTACTTTTTAGATTTTGGAAAATACAGGGTATTTTTAAGGCACCCTTATAAATCTCTGATTAAATTTGCTAAGCCTTACATGTACCACAATGATTTGATTCGATAGACTTTTCTGTTTGAAAAAATGGAAAAAGTGATTTGACAGTTAAAGTAGCTGATTCTACGTTCGTTTGTTGTTCCGATGAACCACGCTTTGTAGTTTTGTTGTGTTCTATGGCCCGCCAAAGTATCGTTGCTTTAGTCCAGATCTGAAAAACACCGTAGCACCAATAGCCGCGCCATATTGCAGTATAGGTTTCAGTAAATCTACTAACCAATTTTTCTTGCTGTGTATTAATTTCGTAACAGAGTATTTATATTTTTGCTATGAAATTTTAATTAGTGCTGTACTGGCGATTGTTTAAGGGAATGAGTAAACCACGTTGGTGCTATAAAGGTGGATCTTCATTCCTTTTTTAAATAAATATACTTTGAATATGTTATAACTATTATGACCTCTCAATGGGTGGGATATGAAATGTAAAAGCGTTGCCAAAAGTATTTCCCAATGGTATCGTGGTATTTACACAGAGCCCTGATGATTCATTGCAAATCTATCCAATTGCAGATTGAGGCACAATGGTCAATTGATAAACTGAGCTTACAGATAAAATATCCATGGGAGGAATAACGGTGAACATATTGGTGCTTTCTATTCAAACAGTCTGATGCTATTTGATGTTCCTCTGCATTGAGTACAAACTATGCCTATTGTACAAGGCAAATGAGCACGGGAGTTGTTAAGAACCCCAAAAAAGTCTTTCTTTTATTATCTGCCCGTATTATCCTAGGTCGTAGCTCTGATTCGGCTATACTTTTGAGAGTTCCTTAGACATCCTCTGAAGAGTTGCTGGAAAGGAGCTTCTCGCAAAAAGACCTTCCCGCTGAAGACAAATGTTTTCTTTACTATGTTATATAGGAGTCTTTTATTTGCTGCTGGTATTGATAGGTTAACATTCGAAAAGACCTATTTTGGTGATTCCACCAGTTGCCAATCACAGATCTTTATTTATAAACGGGAGACGCCATTGTTGTTATATCTGGATAAATTACCGAGTAAATTGTTGAACCTTTCTTCTTTTATTTTCCGAGATTTGGTTGCTGTCAATTTTTTTTAGGTTAATAAACTTGTTCCAATGATTGCTAGAGGATTAGAACTTTTAAAAAAAGCTCTTCATTATAATTCGTTGCACTAATTAATGCTTCAAAAATATGTAGCAGACAACTGCTAAGGGTTATCATAAGTTTTCGTTGGCATAAGCACAACAAGCATTTACTATTAAAACCAACTCAAATTTTATATCTTCGTATTATATTATCCCGCAGGAAATGACAAGTCGCTAGTGATAGTTGTGGTGAATGCATTTACTTAAACGTTGTTTTACACACAATACTGCTTGTATGGCTATTTGTCTAGTATAACACGCACAAACACACACCCATATGTGTTTCCAATGATCATTCGGGTATAAAATTATCAGCATTTCCCATAACGTCAATAGAAGTTAATTGTTACTTTCTTCGTTCAAATGGTTGTCGTTATATCTACCAGTCCACCAATCAGTACTATTTGTTCGTACCGGTTCCCTCGATGCCGGCATTACACTTCGATCAGCCATAGTTGGTACGAATACTGTTAGTTGAATGCTTTAGTAGTCGCGGGCAATGAGGTGGGTAGACGACTATCCGATGAAGCGGCATGTATATCCTGCTGACGCCTAGCAATAATTATTGGCGAGCCTCGTCGATTCAATTCTGACTAGAATTGCCGTCAGTCTCGATTGCCTATCATGATATTAGACGCACTTTTACATGCGGTCGTCATCGTCGCCGCTTTTTTGAGTTTCAGCTTTTTATATTTTTATTTTAGCTATGTACACTGAGCTGAAGCCAATAATAGTCATTCGCCTTTCTCTCACTTTCTTTCTTTTTTTCGTTTTCAAACGTACACGCACAAAAAGGCCGTCATAGGTTTAGCTAAGCATTGCTTTCGTTTGAAACCCTATTATTCGGGATCGAGAACATCGATGTATTGCTGTTGTTCAGGTCGCTATAGTAAACGCAATAAGGATCACACTATGCTCGAAAATGTCGGAAAAATAGGTGGCAAGCAGCATTTGTGGTTTCAATCGACTGACGCTTTAGCTTTTTTTGAAAAGTGCATTCGACAATATTCGTTATTTGGGTAACACCATCTAGATCACTGTAGCAACAGAAGTACAACAAGAATAGACACTTGCTTCATGAATGATATTGGCTACCACAATGGAGAAGTCTGCTTTATATTCTATGTATTACGTTTACAAGAAGCCGAAGAATGCTTACGAGGACTATTTTTCCGCCCTTAAACTGCAACTTCATTAATACAGCAAACACCATTCTAACATAACCCATATCAATATACTAGGCACTCTAATTCGATGGTCCATATTTGCTGCGAGCTCATTGAATTCTCGTTTTCTCACTCATATATCTAGCTAGTACACTGGTGCATCAGATTTTTGCACCTTCTTGGGTGCTTTCCGAAGTTCTTCTTCGATGCGCTCAACTTCGACAGCGCTGAATGAAGCTTCTTGCGGTCTCGCTGGAGCGCTAATTGGTCGACATCGGTTGATGCCACGGAAAATCCTCGCGAACAGCGCACTGAGAAAAAAGAAGAACGCGGTGAACATGGTTCCACGAGGTGAAGCCTCTGAAACAACGGCGGATGAGTCAAGCTCAGTGCTTTGCTCACGAAAGCTATACATTTATGGAGGTTAAACGAATAAACAAAGATAAAAAGGTCGATAATATAATAATTATAGTTACTATAGTGTTTATGAACGCTGCACAAAAATGCAACCCTGAGTAGAACTTTTAGACCTTCTGCACCATTACCACCGTTAAAGATTAAACTCAAGGAACAGTAGGCCAGCATACTGAGAGGCAGTGTTAGTCACACAGCCGTTGTACGCACTCCGTGTTTCATGGGAAGTGAAGGATAGCTTAACAGGGTTCTTCGGATTGGCTGAATGGCCTATCTGGTCAATGCTCGGACCAGTAGTTATCACGCTGTTAGGCAGAGCTGAGATGGCGGCCGACAAGAGCAGCAGCGGGCTGTTCCATTTTAACTACGACTACTACTATCCTATCAAAATGCAGTCAATATGGCTTGTCGCCTGTGCCAGACTAATAACAGTTGGTGCAGGCCCCGATGCTTACCATAGCATATCTATGTATGTTGGTATCTGTCTGTCTGCCACCAGGACGATCTGTCGTTATGGCGATCCCGTCGTGCGGCAACGTTGAAGTGGGAACTTACGAGGTTTTTAGTACAGCCGGTTATCATTTGTGACTACGGATTCCACCATACATGCTTTTATATATATATATATATATATATATATATATATATATATATATATATATTCGGACCGTTAATACACTTCGTTACTGTAGGAAATAACTGTGGCAACATTAGGCAACTAAGAAATAGCGCAGTCGGGTCTATTGTGATAATTGTTCAATGTTACTTGCTTTGAATACCATATCGTAACGAAAAATAAAGTCAGTAGCTCTGCGTGTTAATAGCAGCATTATGATATTTGAAGGTGACAATAGCAGGAACAAATAATCACTGGCAAACAATAAGGATGGCATATTTCCTTAAAATGTTCTAATTTGTTGTTGGTGACGTAAGAACTTTTTTTTTGTCAGTGTATATATATACATGCTGTCACTTCGCTTGCTTACCATCGTTAGTAGCTTCATCATTGTTAATGAGCACGTCATCCCCTCCATTGACGTACACTACCTTGAAGTCGGGTCGATTTTCAACCCGTGGTACGGAGTTCTCCGTGGTACTGCTAGGCTGGTGGCCAAAAGATGTTGGCGGCGCTAAAACCGATGGTACCTCTCGATTGTACTTGGTGAGTCGGGACTCCTCGAGTTCATTGTATCCAGCGGAATGCATCGACACAAAGTGCTGTGTCATCCCGACGACGCCGTCTGCTGGCTTACGTCCGTGACAAGATCTCGATTCGGCAGGAAGCACTGTCCTTCCGTTGTGGTAAAATAGGCTCAGATGTAAATAAATTAGCCGCACAACGTAGTTGTGGTAATACTACAGTTACAATTTCACCAAACCAACGCTGATCATCTACGTGAAAATTCACAGTCATAATATTACAATCGAAACAGTGAAACGGTCGTATCGTTTTGTACTGCTGAGCGGCTAACAAACTATCGCTGAGTAAAGAGGCACTTGCAGCCAATACCAGCGACGGTAGAAGCACTCGCAGATAGTATTCTGACCGCACACTTGCATTTGGTCGACGCAGACACAATTTCTGTAGTCAGAAGAGATACACGACGTTATGAGCGAATGATCTGTGGGCAAACAATGGACCCATCCAGCCATTCAACCAACAGCCGTTAGCCGATGCTGCTGCTAAACTCTCGCACGCTCTCTCACTCGTTTGGTGCTCCTGTAAGGGGAAGGCTGCTCCTGCTGAACTGGAAGAGCTGAGGTAACTCCAGGCGGCCAGTTAACTCTATTATTTTTGGTTAACAGGTAGGCAGGCAGGTGAATAGGAAGCCTGCTAGGTAGGTTTTTGTTCGCTCCCACCCTAACAACCAGGTCCGTCAGCAACGCAGCTAGTAGTAACTCACAGCAAACGACACGTAGCAACTGGAAGTAATCTTACAAGATTCCTTTATACAACATGCAGCATGAACATAAACTGAGCGTTTACGACTCGATCAAACAGTCCACAAATAATGTTGTTATCTTACCGATACAGATGCATTAACGCCCGATTTAGTTATTACTAGTTTAACACTATTAATTATTAAGTCGGAGCAGAATAATTATGCGGTATGGCTTGGCAGCGTATACGAAACGTAGCAAAATCTAGTGGGTTAAAAAGGTGTGATACTAACATGAAAGTAAAGATAGTTAAGCGGCGCGGGAAACAAGAAAATTATTTCTTGAAAACATTTGTGACCTACGATTTGGCGTCCGTATAAATATTGTGAGGAAGATTTATAGAAAATCGACACGTGTTGACTTTCCCTAAAAAAGACAATAACATTTTATGACTCCATGAGAGAAGAATCATTGGTTTGTAGCGTACGCTGTTAGGACATTGACGCGTCACTATCGACATTAAACTGTACCCAAGTCAGCTTCAGTTGTTTAAACAAATACATATGTAAGAGCTGCTGATTTAATCCTCCACTAAGCATTACCGAGCCACTAGCAACTGTTGTAAAACTGTGATTTGCCAAAGATACGATGCCTACCAATAATACTACTAATACTAAAAAATAGGGCACGCGCATATGTTAGAATGTATCTGTTAATCAAGGTTTTTTTTAGAAATGCCTTCAATGTATAAAAAGGGATATGCAAGTATACATGGCATAATGTTCATTAGATTCCATTATGTGCTTAGAATTTGTGAAAAAAACTATTTCTGCGTAATATATTTTGTTTCAATGACATCAGCCTTTGAGACTTCTGGACGACTTACGCTTACTGTCGGCAATATATTGTTTCTTCCATGTTTCTATATCGTTTATGCCTTTCAGTCGATGAAAGGCTGTTTAGCAGATCGGCAGCTGGTCATACGGGAGCTGGCTGCTGACACTTTATGCAGAGTTGCTGGGCCCGATCTCGAGGTTTTGCTGTCGCTAGCATTGCGAGCTTTCGAAGGTGCTGATTATAGGACGAGGCTTGCTTCTGCACATCTTATTGCTACTGTCTTCAGCAATTCTGTAAAGGGTTGGTATTCTACCGCGACCCATTTCCCGGAATAGAAATATCTCAATGCTGTGTGACTCATTATGGTCACGCGCTATTAAGGCATCGTCCGTTCGTATCAAGGTATAAATCAGAGGCGCCTAGATAAACAAGTGTAAATATTAATTGAAATTAAGAGCTTGATGTGGTACTGTATTTACATGATCTACTTTCCATTAGGTCTTATTTGAAAATGTCTCAAATATCAAAACCTGTCCGAGTGGTCATAGAATTGTTATTCAAAATCCCATATAAAATGAACCGAGGTACAGTTTTATTGTGTGGACTGCTTATTCATATCGCTAGGATTAAGAATACTAACTAGTTAAAGAGCAAAGAGCATACGTAATTTTCTCACTTGTTTTATTATCGCGGCAGCATCAGGGGACCACCTTAGTCATTTGCTCGCCCCATATGCCTACAATTCAGTTATTAGCAGATTTGTAATCGGGTCATCTTACAAAGATCATTTTTTTGCTATCTGCGGATTGCAGTACGTTATTATCCATTATCATATACTGATGTAGAGAAATGAGTATTTCTAATCCGTAATAAAAATAATTCATAATTGGCCGCCAGTGGCCGCGTTGCAGCAATTATATTGCCGCCAGATAAAATGAAAACTAAGGAAGTGATAGAGGCTTTGCCCTAAATTTAAAATATTATATGGTATTCGGAAAAATGTGTGAAATCTTATTTTGAGGGGCTCAAATTTAGATGGTCTACTTTACATGAATAGATTTCTTTGTGGCCTTTAATATTTTGAAAGATTTGACTTCGGTAAAATAGATTGACTTTCGGTGGCAGTAGAGACTTAATGGAATATTGTTTTTGGTGTTTTGAACACTATTTGCATTTGATATGTTAACTTTATTGATATTAGTTGATTAACGTCCTAGACTAGATGCACTAAGATCTCTTGTAGATAGCGTGAGACACGTGATGTCTAGTAGATTCAGGACAAGGAAGGCATGCCCTGTTGCGAGCTGTCGACCTACCGTCTAAAGCAATGCTTAGTGGTAATACTGCTTGTAAAATGCCTAGAAGATCTGTAGATCATGAAAGCTACGCGGGACACAAACTGAGAGATAGGCAGAATAAGCAAGCCAGAAATTTATCCTGGGTCCGACGTTGTGTTTATTTTTCGGATCTTTATTTTCAAAACATACTTCTAAAGCTGAATAGTTTCGGTTAAATAGAAACCACTTGCTTTTGGCTTACAGCAAAGCAGAGGAGTCTTGAAGAATGTTTTCAACTTTTGTCAACGGCGTTTGCGCGCGGCAATCTTGGCGGTCTATTCAAGGGCACCGAAGGAATTCGAGAAACACGAGCAGGAATCGCACATGTGTGTAAATGTGTAAAAACGAGTAAAATTTGTTTACGTACGGTTTTTCGATGTAGAATACAGATACGCGATCTGTGCAGGCCGTGACCTATGCAATAATATCTAGCGGACGAAAGTACGGGAAAAAAGCCGAGCTGCTGTATCCCTGAATCAGGCCATAAAAAGGACATGGATTCAGTTGCATACTAGTGTATATCTTGGAACTACCATTTGTCTGACTAATGATCGTCGTTTTGTATTCTTCATCTGTCGCTCTTGCGCGAATCGGATTATGCCGTTTGTTACAACAACTTTCTGTCGGTATATTTATACCAGGCATACGTGTTCTTTCTGGAAAAAATGGGAGGCCTCTTTGTGGAGCGACACCTGAAACATATCATGACACATCTCATTGAGATGGTGGCCAACCCGAAAACCACCGCTCAGTCGCATTTGGACTCGGTTTTCACCCGAAGCTGTGTGCTATTTATTCTACGATCTGTATTCGTGAATCTGTTAAGTGACAAGGCGCAACGATCGGCTTGCCGCGACCTCGGTCATATTCTTCTGAAACAGCTGAATCAGCTAAGCGGACCCAATTCCCTCATCTGTATTTTTGAAGTCGTCTCGATGTTGGTGCTCAGCCTCGAATCGACTGTGAATTCCGTCGTGCAAGATAGCTCCGTTGGTCTAGTTGAGATCACTTTCAGCGCACTGACAAATTCGAATAATACCGTTCGAATATACGCAGCTTACCTGTTAAGGTGAGTTTCGATATTTGTTACGATATTCCGAAGGTAACTCGTTTCTGTTTAACTTTACTATGATTTGACGTTCAATTCCTAGCTTGTACTCTACGATACGACGACTAGCTTCACTTCAAAAAACTTCAAAATACGTTGTAAATTCTTAATTATGCAAACAACAAGAAATTACGATATATTTTCTAGAAGTACTTTATGGTTTCTCTTCAGATGGATTACACAAGCTCAACCGGCACTACTCTCGCCGGTGATACAACGCTGCATTGATCAGTTTGAGGTGATGAAATCATCTGCTCCATGCATCGTAGGTTATTCGTGTGCTATTGCGGCTATGCTTAGCTCTAGCGACGTCACATTATCACAGCTTACCAACCTAAGGAAGTACAAATTAATTTTTTCAATCTCTGAAGAAATGCTTCGCAGCGCAAAGAATGACGCGAGCATTGCGCTTCTGCGAGCCCACAAAGGTCAGTAGGCTACCCAGTGCTAAATCAGACTTGATTTTTTCATGTAAAACTGTACTGACAAATAGAAAATCTTGAATTGATTTGATGGGAAATTAAAAGTCATCATTTGGCGTCGAAGAAAGGGACCTGTTGCTAAAAAAATTAGGGTTCTTTTATTTCAGGTTGGCTTATCATGGGGTCAATCATGGGTTTAGGGCCTTCCACAGTACGAAGCTTATTACCTCGTTTGTTACTACTCTGGAAGAGCTCATTTCCTCGGACTCACAAGGACTTCGCGATGGAGAAGAGTCGGGGCGACCTGACAACGTGGGAGTGCGTGCTAGAAAATCGCGCAGGTGCTCTGGCTACGATGTCGAGCTTCTTAAGCCACTGTCGCGAAATTGCCAGCGAAGAAATTATGCGTCGATTATTGGTGCCTATCGAGAGTGCGCTGTTTATGGTGTCGAACCTCACTGAAGTTATCAAACAATATGGTCCGCCACTAAAAGCGTCCGCTGCCATGGTGCGCTTCCGGTTGTATCAAGTGTTTCTACAAATCCCGCCAGCTATGTTCGAGTCAAGCTATAATGCACTGTTAAAATTAATTGTTACCGATATTACATTAGCCGATCATGCCCAGTCAACCACAACAACATCCAGATTGCAAATCAAGTATATGAGCAATAAATTTTATGTCAAAGAAGAACATAAGATGATTGAAGAGGCGGTATATGCTGACGGAGCTCTCGAGCACGATTTGACGTACCTTTACCGGAAATGTGATCACAATATTCAAAGAAAACCTCTTCCGCTTGGAGTGAGCTTGATTGATGCCGCAGTCGACCTCTTCGGATACATGTTCCTTCATGTACCAGACAAGCATCGTCAGCAAGTGGTACTGCATTTTGCTGACTGTATACGACATAATAGTAAAAGGGTTGACTCGGTCTATACGAACGTACTGGCTAGTCTGTATGTCTCAATAAAGTCATTAGTCAAAAGTCACTCGAACCTTGCAAGCCCGGAAGTGTCCAAAAGTATACTAGATCTCAGTATACCTGCCTTCAGTAGTCAAAGCGAGCTTGTACGTCATGCAGCAGCCGAAGTAATGGGTTATACGGCAGTAGCCTCGAGTAGCCATCAAATGGTCAATGACGCTTGGACAAAGGTAATGGAGGTGCTGAAAAATGGCAAGGATCCTGTATCGAAAAGTGGCCATGCTTTGGCTCTGGGATATCTACATCGTTACACGGCAGGATATATGTCCGATTCACAGCATTTTACTGTTAGCCTTAAGGTGCTTCTACAAATGAGTCAGGATAGTTCGTCGGTCATGTTGCAGAACTGGGCACTCTTCGGCCTGAATCTGCTGGCATATTCAGGAAGCTCATTCCGTCTACACGTCGACGTAGCACTTTCAGTAGTGCTGCAAATGATGCTGAGTACACCTAGCGCCAACATCGAGGTGCACCAAAACCTTGGGCGATGCCTTCAGACTTTTATTGGTTGGTAATTAAATATCTATATTATACCGTAGTGATTATGCTGTTTGTCGGGTTGTTTAAGTGGTGTATATCAGTGGAGTGAATTAAAAGCTTTGATTAGATTTTATGTAGTCGCGATCGAAAGCAAGTCACAATGCGCAGAACTTATTAAATGTAATAGAAAAATTGTCGGATATAGTCAGTGTGCTTCGATCGCACTACGATTTCCGTCATAACCATTCATTCGGGCAAATGCTTCTCTTTAGCTTTGACAAGTGGATAGCATAATTGATTCCTAGAAAGCGTTTCTTTTATAACATTTAAAATATGATTTTCTGCGAGAACCACATGTGTCGATTTAACACACGAAAAATCATGTTAGCTACAAATAAATAAGGGTAGGTGTAAATTCTATTTGCCATGCGCCTGTCTTTATTTTCACAGGCACTTTGGGACCCGAGTTACAAGTTTTGGAAAGTTCAACACGCAACCTACGGATTGGATGCCGAGTTCTTCAAAATCACTCCGACCCCGTAGTCAAATCAGAAGCTCTGGGAGCGTTGCAGCAACTTCAGCTTTTTGCTCCCAAGGATATCAGTATTGCTCCAATTCTATCCTTCTTATGCGTACGTAGTAAAATCTTACATTTGATATGTATACTTTGTGGACATGTACATAGCGCGTGTTTTTGTTTGTTTAGTATGGGAGCTTAGTACTATTGTATAAGTCCCGATTTAGCGCAGTGGCTCAGACGGCTAAAGTCTGCCGATTGGGGTCCCACAAAGTGACGCATGTTTCGTGTAGGCCCAAGCTGATAGCACAAATAAAACGCATATTGTCTTTAGTGGTGGTGTATTTCGTTGTTTCGATTCATGCATATAGATGTCGAAATAACGAGTGTTTCCAGGTTGAGTTCTTGTCAAGGAAAAAGGTCAGATGGTAAATTAGTAACGTTTGGCTTTCAACTGATCTCTGACTTCCTCGAAACTAACATTTGTTTATCTTTGTGTGAATTTGCAGAGTTCGTTGGAGAGCGAACATGTTACCCTTCGACACTCTGCCATAGCATGTTTAAGGCAGTTCCTCCAACGAGACCCTATGGACATCTTCTACCGGATCGCGGATAATCCTCCGCTACAAGATACTACATTACCCTTTGTAAGCCAGGCATGATCTCTATTCGTACTGTCTTATACTCTGTGTACTACTCATAGCGCCGCGATAATGTTCATAACATACAAATTCCCTTATAGATGAATGAGCTTGTGAAACGTAGGTTGTTGTCACATCTGTGCATGACGTGATATACACTTAGACTTCACTGCGTGTTGAAGATGAACTCTGGTAGCTTCTGTTGAAAATGAAGAAATGTCGTTGCTTCCTTAGGTTGAAGATGACGTTCGAGGTCTTCCATGGGAACGCGGATTGATTCTCGTGGCATTTAGTCTTATGGACATTGAGACGGAACAACGGGCCGTGGCTCAGTTACGAGATATACTCGTTTCACTCTTGTCACTCTCTTGTCTCGCAGACTGGTTATCCATTTGTAAGCAGGTGCTCGCTGACACCGCTATCGAGTAAGTTAATACGAATTGCGCAAAACTGTTGATGCTGCTGGCCGTAGCTGGCTAATACGGCTATTTTGTGCAAATTGACTCTGAGCTTGATATTAAAGAAGAAAGATGTTCTGTCCATCAAACAATTAAATGGGAATTGTTCTATGTAGAGACGAATTTCTGTTTCGATGTAATTCCATTTCATTGCATTGTTTACTTAAACTCTTTCCTTATGTTTAGCGGCGATGGTGATGACGGTGGTGACAGCAAGCTGGCCAACGCAGGCCTGAGTGGCACTGAGGAAGGCGACACCGAAGATGCGGAACAACAATTCCAGCAGAATCAGGAGCCCGATCCGCATCCATGGGTAGGACCGCGATGGAGGACCAAAGCATTTGCTCTCGAATGTGTCATACGACTAGTGCAGTTATGCGACGGTGACCGAACTCACTTCAACATGACATTAGTAAATATCTAAAAACCGTTGCACTTGGTGCTTTCGTTGAACAAAACATTTTATCCGAGCGCTTTCATATATGTGTGAAGTTATTTCTAATGTAAATAATTACTGCGGTTGAAGAAAACGTTGATAGTTATGAGTCAATTCTGGAATGGTTATTTTAGTTGTTCACGTCTAGAACGATTAGTATTAAAAATGATAAAGATTTCATTGTTTTTTTTCAGGCTCGACAAGCTCAAGCGTCCTTTCAATCGTCGGGCCAGAAACAGTCCTATCTTATCCTACACGTATCAGAACTTATACGAATGGCTTTCATGGCGTGCACGTCGGATGCGATACAACTTACAGTGTCAGGCCTGAAGTTACTACAAATGGTTATTGATCGCTTCGCTGATGTGCCTGAGCCGGAATTTGAAGGTCACATGATACTGGAGCAGTTCCAAGCGCAGGTTGACGCGGCCTTACGACCCGCCTTCTCAGCCGGAGATACACCTTCTGAAGTGATCGCTCTTGCGTGTCACGTATGCTCGACTTGGATGTGCTCGGCAGTCTCTAATAATTTAGCCGCTGTTCAGCGTGTTCACACCCTTTTAGTTAATTCTCTCTATAAAGTTATGGCACGTCCATCGGCCAAGGGCGAGCTTAGCTCACTTGAAATCCTCTCAGTGTTGAAGGCTTGGGCCGAAATGTACATTTGCGGTAAAACAGTCAACCCTAGCTTGCTCTCTTTAATCGAGCCTGATATCCACCACTTGTCACAATACTGGCTAGCGTTCATGAAGGATTATGCCATGTTAAGCCTGCCCAGTTCGCTAGCCGGACAGCTTCCGCATGACGGAGGAGCGTTTTTCACACACGAGGTTGCGGAACATTGCAAACATTACTATCGCGAGTCGTGGCCACCAGTCTTGCACGCTGTTTGCCTTTGGCTGTGTAAGGAAAATGGCTTTGAGGTCATACGCAGGCGCAATTCTGAAGACGCCGAGGTTCCTCAAAGCTTCTTGCTGCCGAAATCAAATGAGGAACCTACAAAGCGATGGTTCTGTCTTTTGTATGCGGTGTGTTCTGAGGCACTCTACAATCGGAGTGAATATGCGCTTTTTGCACTGCAGAGTCTCAATCTGTTGATTAGGCACGAGTTATGCGATTCGTACATAGAGCAAGGCAGTCTCGTCGAGCTCATCAGCATCTTGCACCGTACATTAATCACCGAGACACAAACGGCCTGTCGAAGCCTCGTATTAGACATTGCGCACGAAATCGCCCGAAAATTGATGGCCATGCCCTCGGCAGAAAACTCTGGGCCAGCTTACAGTTTGCTGAACCTTTCCTTATGTACCGCTGTTATTCATTGCCCATCCTTAAGTGAGAAACTGTCCAATATTGTTCCTAAGCTAGATCCTAGTGTAAACGACATGTCTGATCTTCAACGGGCTGTCATGCTTTTGAACGCCGTCCAGCAGATGCTTCAACCTGATCTTGCCGTTGAGGTTTTGCCATCGATACTGCACATCAATTTCACTCTTCTTCTTGAAGGCTGTATTGGGGGTTGCATCTTGCAGAGTCTACGAACCATGTGTTCGATCACAACCTTCGATGAACAGCCAGACCTTAAGAAAAAATACATCAAGAACCTTACTGCCGCCCTACATTATATGCTAGTCGGCTGCAGCGATGATGAAATCCTTAAGCAGACACCTCGAGCGTCCTCGATTCTTCTGGCGGTCGCAATTTTCATCTGTGCAGCTCCTACGCTGGTCACCAGCGTCGCCAGCGTCCAGGAAAAGGTGCTTGATTTGTACGAGCGCGCGCTTGATTGTGACGATATAACTATTGTTCGAACGGCTGTAAGTTGCATTCGCAATATATTTGGCCACACGAAACGTAACGTGTTCATTAGGCAGTGGTCGGAAAAAGTCTATGGCATACTTTTGGAGACGCAGGATGCATCATTAAGTCTTGAATGCGTCACGTGTCTTCAGACACTTTTAGAAGTAACTTCCGCAGAGCATAAGCTATCGATTCTCAAGATTCTCGTCACGATACTTCTTAGCTTAGCAGTCAAGAAAACCTTGTCCACTCAGACTGTTATCGATATTCTTACCTCAAATTTATCGGCTTATGGCGGCGATCTAAAAAAGATACTTGGAGAAAGCCCTGCATTGAAGCAACAGCTAGAAGGGCTCATTAAGTCACGCCAGGTCGCAGCTCAGGCTAGAGCCCAGGTTCCTACACCGATAATCACGCCAAAACAGCCTACTATTCAACTTAAAAGCGACTTTAGTAATTTTATTAAATAGAAGTATGGTATATATATATATATATATATCGGAAGGCCGACCGACTTTTATATAATATAGACTATAATAGTTAGGGCTACAAAGCGCCATAAAACATTTATTGGGAGGCTGTTTACTATTTCAATAGATGTATGATGGTGAAGGCGTGGTATGTCGAATGGAGATAGCCTATATTTGGTAGAGCTGAGATTATTACTATTATTATAGTTTGCTGAACCGCGCACTACAAAAATGAAGCTATGGTGCGCTATACATATATTTGAATACCAAGGTAATAGAAGAAAAATAAAGCTTTAGACAAACATGGGCTCAAGTCCATACCTTCACTCTATTGTTATTGTACGCCAGCCCGTTGTTTGCGTTGCTCTGGGAATCAATATACGCTTAGAATAACTAGCAAATCGGTCCAAACACACGTGTGCTAAAGTGTTTAGAGAAAACGTGGACAATCGATAAAGACGCAAACCTAATTGAAAGACCTAGACAAAGGCAAAAGACTATATTAAATAACCGTCAACGGTGTCACATTAAAATAAGATTAAATCTGAAGGAGATGAGATCCCACACGATTTTCAATAGATCTGTATTTAATACAAAGCTTAAGACAGTTGACGAAAATATAAATAGAAAGTATAAATAGATATTCGACGAAAAGTTCAGTTCCGAAGCAAAACCTCGGATTCAAACTGGAAGTAATGTTGTAACCATGAATTTAAAAGGGAGCGAGCTATCCAGACGGTGACCTGTGAAGGTGTATAGAGGTCGAAAACGTGGACAACCTAAGACGATCTGGTAAGGCGATCAAATGAAAAAGGTACAAATATGTGCAATATAAAATTATAAATTCGCTGAAATAAAGCACTGAGAGAAAGAAGAAAAAGAAAAAGGAATAGAAAACGGTACAGTCCATGCTGGAAAACTAATATTTTCTAATCTAGAGCGTGAAAGTTAACTAGAATAAGCGTTGAAGGTGAACGCCCCCATATTTCGGGCAAGGTGTGATATGAACAAAGCAGCAAAGCTGAACATATCAGCCAGTCACTGTGTAATCGCGAACATTGAATCATTGGAGTATCTAATGATTGACAGATTGACAGACGTGACGAGAAAATGACGAGTGAGTATTTTGACTCTAATAAAACTAAGAACCTGTATACTGCTTTTATGGAGTTACACTCATTGTTTGTTTTTTGGCTCTCTAGTTTTGTTAAGATATATATATATATATATGTTTCCTTTGCTTTAATATGATCCCTTACTAAAGAAAACGCGACTACTTTATAATACGGGCAACACACATAATTATATTTAATCTGAAAAAATTTGCGGTTAGACAGTCGCCCAGTTCTATTTTTTGTATCGGTCATTATTACATCCTACCTGGACAGTTGTTCTTGTGGTCATTACTGCGAAACTCCATTCAATTCATTAAATACCTGCAGACAAGTGATGCATTATGTGGGTTTCGACCATAAAATTTTCATCGGCTGTCAATTGTACAAAGTTACCTTGAAGTATCCAGATATCACGCTAAAAAAAGTAGAACTTCCAGGAGAGGACCTAGTCTAATCCTCACACGCGGCTATTTAATGGCGGATTGTGAAAAGACGACGGCAAAATACAAAAGTCGTTTCTTTTGATCATCATACATTTTATTATTAGTGTTTGAATAGTATAGTAGTCAATGTTATTATCGTTTATACACAGGCAAATATAATCGTGTCATGATCATGCGTTTTGCTATTTTGCTATTGTAACGTTTCATGATTTACCATATTACCTAGTATTTATTGCTCCTGCCAAAAAAACATTTACCGCATACACCGGTCAAAGAAGCGGCGATATAATCGGTTTGATCCTAAATTCACAAATTTCGTATATCTTTTTTGTTTTTGATTTGTACTAGACAACCAGTATCTGTTCGAGCCGCAATCGTCCATAATTTTTTCCTGTCCTCACGCAGTTCCGTTCCGCTTTCCCACATCGATAAAATCATTATTTATCTTATCTAGCTGCTCGCTTTTGCTTTCCTTTGAGCCATCTTTTACCCACCTTTTCTCCTCTCTATGCATATATGTATCCATACGTGTCCGAACATGACTACCTAATCATACTTTATCTACAGGACGATCCTAGCGTTCCACGGACCGTTTTGCTTTGAACCTGTTGCTGAACGGGTCCAATAAATATGTGAGATGTGCTTGTCGCTTTTGAGTTTTCGGGCATGGGCTTTTCTATCTACCCACAGATTACTCATGTATACACATGCAAGTAGCTATCAGAATCGTTGCGATCGTTACAATTTGACCTTCCCTTGCTATCGGCGTCTTGGTCCATGTCATTCTCTAGATATTTGTACCGTCCGAATTTCAAAGGTTGTCCGTACATAGTATGCATTAGTAAAACAATACTCTTTGCTTTATAGTAATTTCTGCTCCGTAGAATTTTTCTTCGTGTCGAGTAATCGCTAAACCGGACACTGACCTGTCAGTTGCCAATGTTTTTATATGCGAAAACCTTAAGGTGAACTTAGTTTGTTTTGCGTCATATTTTCGTGGTGTTAAGTACTCATCAATGCATGTTCAGGTATTCATAAAGATAGTCATCTGAGTATTTGTCCAAATGTTGCATCTACTCCAGCATGGGCGTGGCAGCCATATAAATATATTAGAATCTAGTTGTCTCGTTTGTTGAACATGAACATGTTCAGGTTTATAATGATAGTTTTGCTGTGTTTGCTGCATGTGTGTTTACAGGTCGTTTGGATGCCTAAAGACCGGTCTGAACGCCGATGGCTGAGAGAAACGAGCTGGAAGTGCGCGTTCCAGACGGATTTTCAGCTCCAACTCCTCCGTCATGATGATATTTGATTCAACCAATGATACTTAGCTTTGTCTGCGTAGCAAATTTAGATGTAACAGGTTATACGGCTTTGTCGCAGACGTAACCGTGTTCGATCCAAACCGTTCGGGACGGCTAGCAGTCGTTCGGTCGTGTAACAGGCGCGTATGTCCAGGCCCCTTTCGGCCGCCTGAAACCTGACTGATCCGTTGAAGAGTCGTCGCGCCGCTGGCCTTCGTCCTGGATGTCAACTTTGAGGTTGTCCCAGGCTCGTTTGTAGCTCTTATGGAGCACCTAGAAAGGAATTATGCCACGGACTGTCGGTGCGCACTGGTATTGGTCTACATCGATGTCGAATAATTTACATGGAATGCTAAACCTAAAAGTGCAAAACTACCGATATTTTTTAGGTTGATGCATGCAAATTAGGCGAATATTTTCGTTGGGTAGCCAAGATGACTTGGCAATCGAGCATCAATGGTCACTGATAATAATTAGCTGTATATACCAGATAGACTTACCGCGGAATCGTCAGCGGCGGTACTAACTGTATCGGTTTCGTCAGGGCAGTAGACGGGGGAAATTCGTGTGAGGTGCGCGGGCGGAAAGGGGGGCGGTCCGAACACCTCACCTGGATGGCCATGTCCACCGTACAAGTAGTCGAGATTACGTGCAACAGTTGTTTTCCGGGGTGTCTTGGGGTTCCTGGATGAACGTGAATTAAACAAAAGCAGTGGTGATCAAACCATTCCTTATACGACATTATTACTGAACTAGCCTTTAGATTGTTGGAATCAAATGTCAAATATACGAATTCCTTCCGGTGACAAACATAGTTCGATCGGAAGGAAAGGACCTGCCATTGCAGTTTGTTTGTTGATTACTGCATTATCGAGTGTATATAACGTTCCAAATACAGCATCAACTCAACGATTATAGTATTCTATCGATGTTTTTCTATCTAGTAGTTTCGAGTCATATGTACATGTTGCAAACACAGCCGACGGTTTCAGTTTAGCAAATAATGATAATCATCATGATTTGTCTATTCATTAATATCTTTATTTAATTTGATACAACAGGGCCATGAAAACAACTTTCGTTGTTACAGATAATTACATTATCTAGAGAACACAGAAGGGAAAAACGGAGTTAAATATACACACAACTCCCTTGTAAAAGTATTCAATAGTGGACATAGCCTTACATCGGTTCGCTATCATCGGGGTGACTCGCTGTTGAAACTCTATGGAGATATATTCGGCTTTGAATGACGCAGTGCTTGGCTGCCATCGTCTACCAGTCACGTACAGATACATCCAATGAAAAAATTTCAAGCATCAGCGTAAAT